>NC_056471.1:17083578-17133336 GCF_008729295.1 Plectropomus leopardus | reverse complement strand
TCAACACGGGCCTTTCGGGAAGACAATGTCCTCAGATCAAGACCGAGGTCTTTGGCTATATTTCCAATAACAGACTCGCGTTTCATCTCCTCTGGGACAGAATAACTCAGGTCTCCATTAACAAGGTGCAGCGTTACAAAGAAGAAAGAAAAGCAGAAGATCGGGCGAAGCAATGAAAATCCTTTGTCTCCCATTCTCGGGGTAAAAAAAATACATCCACGGCTTATGCAAAGTACTGTACACAACAACAAAAAGTCGAATTCTAAGACAGAGTCAATAATCTAACATTTTACATCAACGAGCACGACGAAAATCAGTCGGGGAATAATGGCATTCTCCTGAAAAAATACAACCGATTTTAATGCAGTAACAGTGGGTGGAGATGTCGGTGCTACTTGTATGCTAGCCTACAGCGGCACCATGAGTCGCTTTTCGCTCTTTGCACCTGCATGCAATATTCTCGATAAAGTCTACACCTTTCTCATCTTCACCCACATCAACACGAATGGTACGCCACGTCTACAACATAAACGCGACAATGTATGTGTAATGTTGAAAAAAAGGTTTAAGTTGCTGAAAAAGTAAAATTAAAAGTTGTTCCTATATAAAGCATAATTTATTTGCGCTTTTCAGTACCATGGACAAGCAACAGCTTCTCCTTAATCAATAAAGACATTAAGTATTGTTCATATCACTATACAACAATGTCAGCACACAAGGTGTTATTTGGTTAATAGCTTCATGATCCTTTTAGGGTCATGTAAGTATGATTTCATACATACTTACATATGTATGAAATCAAATCACCAACTTAATGTGAAAAAAAAAAGATTTATCAGTTATCACTTCTTAGGAAGACATATTTAGAATCAGATGCAACACTTGTATGCTTATAAATATAGCTTATATAGCTTATTTTGTGACACAAAATAGGCCATTGTTTCTGAATACACCATTGAATGGACAATCAAATAGTAGTAGTAGTAGTGATAGCAGCAGCGGTTGTGGTAGTAGTAGTAGCAGTAGTCAAAGTGGTTAAGAAGCAGTATCAAAGAAATTTATAAAGAAAAAAAGTTTCCAGTTTCACTAGTTGTTTCAGTACCATGGACAGAGACAAAAGGATGCTCAACATTGCATGGGAGGGCTGCCTCTAGAAAAACACAAGACTTTTACTTCTGATTCATTATTTTATCTCCAGTCAGGTTTCCAAACAAGCAGTCATAGAATGCTAGGTGTCCACAGATTTGTAATTATTATCAATATTAACCACCAAGCTGCAAACAAACACCAGCTATTTTGCATTTCAGCTGTACAACCAGCTGGCCAGCAGCTACACCATCTCGCCATGGTAAATGCGTCTTCTCCCCAACAAATCCCTCAGGTTGGGCTAAACTTGAAAATGGGATTACATTCCTGTGTGCCACATTGCACCCCAAATGCCTCAGAAATAACTTACCATATATTTATATTATGAATAAAAATATTACACTGAATCCAAAACCTAAATCAAACATAACTTTGAATTCTATAAATCCCTGTAAATGGTGTCTGTAAAACAGTAACTCCATCACTGTGTTCGACTCAATGTACCCATTCTCTCCTCTAAATGGTGAATGTCAACATTCAGCAGTTAGCTCAAACTACTGCAAGGGTCATTTTAACTGTCAACAGTTACAGCATCAACAAACTTGACCGCGACAACAATATCAAAACGATCATGAAGTTATGTCGAAATCATACTAACAATGCAGCAGCATAACTCTTTCAAGATGGACGACACAGACAAGTCAGCGTTTGTCATAAAATATGAAATTAGTTTCAATGAGTAAACATCCTTAATTTTCTTCTCATAAGTGTTTTAAAGACACATGTCCTCTTAGTTATTGCATAAAAAAGAATTCAATGTAATTTACTCACCAGTACGCAGTAATGGGCAGATAAGAAGAGACTTTTCTTCAAGTGTGTCCAGCATTATCCACAAGGAAGTGCAGAAACCTGAGGACAGAACACAACACCATCATAATAAGTTTAGCATGTTGTAATTTCTACCACTACCATACGTACCGTTTTATGAATTAATTCAAACCCTTTAAACAACCTATGAAATCCACAGCATGCTGCATTTGTATTGTATTTTAAAAGTAGATTTTTAAACATTACATTGAATGACATGACAATTTGGAGTGGTAAAACTGGTTTACACACATTCTCATATACATTATTTTGAGGCTGTTACACACAGAAGTCCTTTATGACTAAAGACTAACACAAAAGAATTGTAAAAGTCAACATGCTATGCTATGCTATGATTTCTACACAGATAGTAAACTGGTAATCAAGATCATTTTTTATTGAGTCACCATGCTGTCAGGATTTAAAAAAAACATAATTATTAGCAAAGATTTTTAACACACCTTCTTGTTTGATACAGCACACTGTCAAAGTCACTGACAAGCTGCTTTCCATCCCCCCTGCGGATGAAGAAGAGACATAAAAACAAAAACGATCAATGACAACACTTTTAATAGTTATATACTAATGTAATAGAGCAGATTTCATAGATATTAAACTACCAAAGAACAAGAGCTAGATCACAGTGTTTAAGTGCATTTGTTCAAACAGTGTGTTCAGTGCTTAGAAAGATGACAGGAGCATTGTGAGTGTGAAAACATAGCTATTAATTAATAAAATGTCCCTGTGTTAAGTTTTTGGTGACACTGATAGCTCTTATTAGTTGAGCCTGGTGAATAGGATGTGTTTTATTATTATTATTGTTATTATTATTACTGAATCCATATAATTTTTGTACTTTTGTTGTAATTTTCTTTACGTTTTGTCATCTTGTTCACCCTTAATTTGCTGCTATGTGTTTAAGGGTTTACCAGGTTCTGTGTAATGTTGCACTGGCTTGATTTGATCATGTATTAGATATAGGCAAATAATGCCAATGCTGTGATGCATACTGTTTCAATACACTGAAGTTTACTTACTATTTTTGACCAAATAAATAGCACAACACAAGAGAAACATGCAAACAGGTTCATAATGTGGAATAGTTTAAGTAAAGGACATAATCTACACACGTATTATTGAACATCAGAGTTGCAGTTTCAAAGTTTCAAATCCCAGCATACTTTTTGAAATACTAAACCTTGCTTGGAGCTTGGCAAAGCGCTCTTTTATGGTTTTTACACGAGTTTGTATTGGATGGGAGCTGAAAGTAAAACAAGTATCCATGGTAGCAAAAGCAGCCCACAACCAAAAGAGAAAAGAGGAGGGCAGCGGGTCTTGTATATAGCCTAGTAAATGGATAGTTGTGGATTTTGGAAGTGGGGCTGTATGAGATACTTATGTAGTGTCAGACTATGTGTTAGAGACAGTATAGCTGGTGGTCGGTGCGCACCCCGCGGCTCAACCAAGCTACCTTTAAAAGACCTAGCTAAAAAAGTACAATATCAGCCTAAAATGACGCTGTATTGAGAGTGTTTCCAACGTGAAGTTTCGTTTCAGATCATGTAACAGCTGCTAACAGCACTTTCTGACCCGAACAGGATGCACAAATGAACGGATGATACACGGACCTAAAACCACTTAAATCCGCCAATGTCGGATGTTGCAATGCTTGTGCTTCAGCTCCAGCCTTGAAAGTCTGCTTTAAGTTTTGCCAGCCACCAGATGTACCTGTGCTTGTTGCGTTAGAAGCCGTAAAACTTCAAAACAAATATAGTTTCGGCACAAAAAGAAAGAAAACTCTAAAGCGTTATAGCTTCATGAAGCTTCGTCCACCTGTGCAAAGCATACGACTGCAACAGCTTCATGAACGCTGACGGTTCTTGCATAAACGCACAAATAACAACAGAACTAGAAACAATGTTAGCTACTTACGTGATGCTATAAGGTCCTTGGCCAACCAGGAGACACGATGTTGTGTCTGTAAATGTTGTTCAAACGAGGCTAAACAACGCAGCTAACGCGATAACTCTTGCTAGCTTCGTACTAAAGCCGGTTAACGACACCAGGTCAGCGGTTAAATATACCCTCACTGCTCGGTGAAAACGTTAACTCAGCGATATAAAATTGCATTTCGGTTGAAGCTCCTGAAGTCCAGACCAAGCGCTGCTGTTTAGTGGTTTTTTTCCACCAAAAGTTTGGCTAAATTGTTGGCGTTTCCCTCTCGACATTTGAAAACCAGTATGGGAGGGAAATGCGTCTTAAAGGGACATGCACAGACAAACAGAGTGCGTGGGTTCATGGACGTATTATAAGGAAGTCTGGATACAGCCGTGTGGGCGGGGCCTCATTCATTTCTATGAGAGCTGCTCAGTGCCGCATTAAGGGTTCCCTTCACTTAAGAGGACTCCTCTGAGCGACTAACCGGAGCTTAACCGGAATCACTTCCGCTTTCCGGAAATATCAATTTGAATATTTAAATAGCTATTTAAATGTTTAGTTTGTCAAGTACCATGTTTATAAGCAGGGTTTACATGGTCACTTTTATATTTAAATATTTATGTTAAACATTCAAAGCTTATGTACAGGACTTGCTAACAACATGAATCTCCTCTCACATACCAAGGCAACTATAAACGTCAGGCCTATTTATTTGTTTTGTTTTGTTTTGTTTTGTTTTGTTTTGTTTTGTTTTTCTTTTCTTTTCTTTTGAATACATTTGAAAAGGGGTATACTTTCTTACAAAGAGAACCCCAAATCTCGACTGATAGATAAATGGACCATTAGTGCCCCATACAAATCTGACATAACTGGTGTCCCAGTATCATCATTTGTCTGACCCTTGTTAAAGGAGAATCAGCCAGCACTTGACTGTGGTGTTATCATGTGATGGTTTTATAGCCTATGAAATATAACCTACTTTATTAGTAGGAGAGGTGCTTACAGTAAGCATGTTTCTGTTTAGATTTTTTTCATATAACTAACAATTTATATGCCAGCTGTCAACTCCTATACTCTGGCCTGACTGAATACTGTAACTCGTGTACTAAACTGATGTTTCATCAGCTAAAAGACATGTGCAACAACCTCAGCTTATTTCAGCTGATCACTGAACTTCAACACATTTAAAAAAAAAATACAAAATACAATCGTACTATCCCAGTCTATTCCATCCCCCCAATGTAGCCTAAATGATCATAGCTTCTGCATTTGTGATCATGGACCAATAGCTTATATAAAAACAAATAATAATAAAAAAAAAAAACAATAAAAACTTAATCAGGACACTTTTTGGACTGGTGATCCAGGTAAAATCTTGAGGTCACATTCAGAATTACATATCACAGTTCCCATCAATCGCATGGTTTGGTTTGATGGGAATTTGAAGCTTTTTTTGTAGTTGCAGGGGGGAAAAAAGTTGTTTAAGAAGTTTTCTTCTTAGTTCTTGATTATTTGAGATTGTTGCTCTGAATTACAATAGAGAGTAAAATAAACAAATAAATAAAATAAACCACAAATGGAGAAATCAACAAAGACAAACAAAAAATAAAGACTTTTTAAAATGAAAATCATGTGGGCTGAATTCAATCATTAATGAGAGGTTAATCTTCTCCTGCAACAAAAATTGTGTCAAAGTGGAAGTGAACTGAAAGAAATCCTTCATTCACAAGAAATAATGACTCTCAATATTATATTTTCACAATTAATGAAAGTGTGAAAAACATTTTTTTTTAAAAGAGAGAGAAAGGGACATGTGGCCAAATGTGCTGTGACATTTAAACCAGGAGATGGCGCCTTTTGCTTAGCCTCCCTACAGAACAGGTGCAGTAGATTGTAATGAATGGAAAAAGCAATGTGCTGCCACCGTGTAGTATTTTCAAGCACTAAGGTTTTATAACATGACCCTCAGTGATAAGAGTTTAAATATCTGATATTTTAAGCCCATTAACGAAATCCTATTTATATTTAACAAACTGAAAATGATGGATCATCTTAAGCCGTGACCAAACGTCCCATATGCAGCACCGTGATTCTGCTGTAACAGCAGCCTGTCAAACGACCTTTACATTGTCATCGCAACATTTTGTGTGTTTTAGGCTACTGCAGGCAGATTATTACGGTGGAGACCAGTTATTGTTCATGCACATTTTGATTCCCAGCGCGGGCAGTCATGACATGCAAATACGATGTTGTGCCCTACATCGTAAAATATCAAGGCATGTGTGCGTTTAATCTGCAGCTTTTCATTGCAGGTGTCCCGCTGACTGTGCGCAGAGCGTAGGCTATAGAGAGAGGCCCCCGACATTGTAATGAGTCCTGCTATGAAATTCACACTGTTAAGGCATGAAAACATAACAACCATAGTGATTTTAATGGTAAGCACATTCTGAAACTGTGAGTATTATCATATAACCATTTATTGCCAACAATTAAACAACGTCCTCACTGACATATAATTTTAAAAACTCCTCATGACTACTTTCGAATCATAACTATTAGCCATTAATTCAGCATTAACATTTTACCAGCAACACTGTCCAATCTGACAAGCTGATCTGTTGATCTGTTAGAAGATCTGCGAGTTTTGTTTTCTCAACGTGTTTAAGAATATGCAAAAATGACTGACTAATTTGCAATTAGCAGAATACAGACATATAGCACAGTAAATTAGGTTTATTGGAGCTGCTTAAACGTATAAAGATTGACTTAATTAAACATTTCATTTTGAAGTTGAACTTCATAAAATCGAGTAAATGTAACTAAATTTAACGTAAACTTAATGAGATATTAAGCAAACATAAATTAAGACTAATAGTAATAATTACATACATTTTTCAAGGCAATCAGTTCCCCAGAATCTTTAAAGGTAAACCAACTTGTCAGATTTAACAGTGTAACAAGTTTTAAAAAAAGGCATTCAAAGCAGTGGTAGCAAATATTACATGTGTTGCTTATACAAATGTGTTTCCTACATTTGCAGAAAGGTTTCACTGATTGATTTTTTTTTTCATTTTGGAAGCAGATAAGTGACCTCCTGCACAGTAGGTCTTGCTGCCATAACATCAGTCACTGAAATAGTAGCTCGTTATTATGTTATTTTGCAACACTGCAGGTGCTTGCGCTTACAGGTGGCTCTCAAGGCACCCTATGATCCCTGATCCTTATGAGCACCACATACTATCATGCCCATGCTGTGTTACTCCTTCACTGATTTGAGATTCCCCCACAACACCTCAAGGCCTAAAAGGTATCTGGGTGGGAATCAAATTTGGGGTGGAAAGAGGACAATGCATGTGACCGTGTCAAGTTCCCTTTTAACTCTATCACTCCTGTCAAATAAAAAATATATTTCATTAAATGTGAACTCCTACGACAAAACCAACTATTAAAGCCAACTACCAAGACCAGATGTGCACTATTAAACTACTTATTCATTTATATGTAGGTAGTAAGGCCAGTTAAGACCATTTACATTACTGCAAAAAAATTACTAAATTCTCAACCTGCTGTCTGTCCCTCTTTCTCTGACTTCTTTGCACTTTCTCTCTCTCTCTCTCCCACTCACTCTCTCTCTCTCACACACACACACACACACACACACACACACACACACACAGAGAGAGAGAGAGAGAGTGTCTTTTACAGTGTTGTGTTGTGTTGTGCTGTTATTGCCACAGGCCAAAATTATTGTGCATATTAATCTCTCCATCTTCATTCTGGCTGCTTTCAAGTCACTCCATTTGCCTTCCTCAGCAGGATGATGGTTGTGCTGAGTCACTGCAGCTGGCAACATCACCAGCCAACACACCCACAAAGACAAACACATGCACACTTCAGCTCCAGTGTACCCCGATGCTTAATCTGTTTTATCGTGTGTTTAAACACCCTTCTCACATTGTTAGACCATTGTAGTTGGAAGTCATAACTTGGCCTTCCTCTCTTAGTTCATCCATGTTAAAGAAATGGAGGTAGACTCATGCACAATATAGTGCAGTCTGTGTTTATGTTGTGTTTAACCTAGTTTACATATGCCTCTGTGCTCTGGTCATCTTACAAAGAGAGCAAGCGCAGTGGCCCACTGCTCTGCTTGCACGGCTTGCATGTTCACTCTGCCATAATATATATCCATATTCATTAGCCAGAGATTCGCTGCTCTGCAGACCAAACACTGCAGGCTACTTTCCTGCATACTGTGCCGGTTTGCTTGTTTGTTAATTTGTTTGTATAACTCAAACGAGCCAAAATTCAGAAAGACCAGAGCACATTTTGCGAATGCTCATGGGAATATGTAACTGTAGGCATTTTAAATGTGTGGGTGTTAGTGGTTTTTGTTAAAGTGTTGTTCTTCCATGAATCTGCCGTTCACAACAGTGAAATGCCAGTTAGGAGTCAGAGACACTGTCTTTGGTGTTGCATCAGCAGCAGTCAGAGTCACCCACACACACCTTGACCCCATGCTGGGCACCCCGCTGTTTCAATCCCCCTCTGTTTGCTAAGTATATAAGGCTGTTGCCATGGAAACTATTCCCCAAATAGCTGTAACCATAGAAACAATTTTGTCTTTCTCCTGGAGAGAGTGGAATAAATGGGATGTAGCATTTTTCACAAGCATTAAAAAAAAACCAAAAAAAAAACATGAACCCTTGAACTTCTGTCCGCTATCTCACTTCTCTAGATCCAAGATGAAAGCCAAAACTTGAGAGAGGGAGACTTCATTAACTTCATATATTTCAAAAGCAGCATCAGTATAAGGACACAAAAATTCACTAACACTTAAATTGATAATTCTAATGTGTTATTTCTATGGCTAAGGAAAGTTCAATTAATATTTGTGAGCATGAATTCTCTCAAAGCCAGAGGGCAGAGACTTAAATCTCAAACTTGTGATGTCATGGAGTATAAAATCTGGAGCTGCTCCACAGACAATGAATGAGAGCCTGATTTTATGGACCCACTAAATGAGCTTCATTTTATCTTAGCGTTCTTACTTCTGAAACAAAAAAATGTACCCATATACTCAGAATATTACCTTGTGTGCTTTCTGAGTCATCTAATCTTTCACCATTCATTGTGTATGAAGCAGCTCCAGACTTTTTATTGGATGACATCACAAATTTGTCTTGTAGTGCTCTTGTTTTTTGCAGAGATTTGTTCTTATTTACTTATATTTTCCAGGGGAGTTTCACATGAATAACATGTATGCATTTTGAAAATGGGCTTAGTTTCCGTTTAACACTCAACCAGATATATAAAACAACAAAATGGGAAATCTGTTATTCCTAGAGCTCTAAATGACCCTTTAGGAAACTATTGAACTGACTGCATGAGTGGATGACTGGATATAAGTATTGATTATCAATGCTGCATTTTATCTGGGCCAGCATGACCGATGTCTCCCTATTGTGGCTTTTTTGCCCTACAAACTCACCCACTGGGATACAATAAATCTACTTAGCCACTCTATTAAATTATACTGCGCCTGGAAGCTTCTTTTCACAAGGGACTGTTTGGACCATCTGTGGCCGTGGCTTTCAACAAGAAGAAATGAGGCATCGTTGCTGGGCAGGTCGTTTTGCCTGTGTCTCTCCTCGGAGTGCTTTTCAGTGCAGAGAAAGATGGAGGATGTGAGAGGATAGGAGCCTATAGATGGTTTGTCAGTCCTGCCCTCACTGATGTGAAGAGATGTACTCCGATATCTTCCTCAGGGATTCATTCTTTTGTACTGCTCTGGAGTGTTACACTGACCCTTTTCTAAAAAATTCTCTTGAGATGAAAACATCCTCCGTAAAACAAGTGCAAGCCAGATACTGATTTGTAATTAAGGCTTTCATTACATGAGGCTATCTTTTAATTAAAAACTGCCCTATTCATAACACAGTATTTTAAGAAATACAGATTAACTGTCTGCTCAAACAACTTTACATTTTTAATAAAAAGCTAAACAAAGCTATTATATAAATCTAATCATATTGTGTTATTCTACTCCTCTCCAGCAGTCAGTTAATTACTTTGCAATAAATTTGTTGAAATGACAGACAGTGAGAAAGCGAAAGGCCAACACACACACATGCAAATGCCCCGAAGACAATAAATTCACATTTATATTTAAGAAAGAAAACTTTATTAGTGATTTATAAACAAAACACATTACCACTGTATCCATTTAGGTAAAATAAAAAAAAAATCAGAAAATAAATGAAATAAATGAAATTCACTACTTCACTGTCACAGTTGATGAGCGGGTGTACAAAAAAGGGTTTTACAACAGATCCGAGCTAGTCCATTCAGGACAGCACATTGCCACCATAGTTCACCACCATACATTGGGAAAGAATGACAGCATGAACGCTCACTAAACACAAGCATACACTACATATACCTTTTTTACACTGGAATATTTTTTTCAGACATTTTTCTTTTTTTTAAGAGTGAAAGGGAAGTGATAGCTCATCATAGGATCATACATATTTCAGTTACAATATTACAGTGTTAGTTAGATCGTCATGTCAAAGCTGGACACAGAGAGTGATTTTTTTTTCTTTTTTTTCCTTGCTTTGCTTGTTTTCAAAAGCAAAAATCATAGTTGGTAAAAGAAAAAATAATAAACTTGCGTTGAAAGGTATCACACTATAGCATTTACAAATATCTAAAGAGGTTTAGTGGATGCCATACAACATCTGTGGAGCGTGAAGATTGTAGTACATAGATGTTTGGCAGAGACAAAAGTACATACAAATATCTCCTGTGTGAGTAATGAAGAAAAATGATAATACAAAAGAATAAAATCATAGCCATCTATCTATTTATATATATATTTCTCTATATAGTATGTGTTTCCTTAGAGCAGTACATGCAGCAGCCACTTAATGGAGTGACGTCATACTGAGCCGCAAAACTTTGGGGACGTGGCAACAAGTTACAGGCAGGGAAGGGGAACCAACAGAAGCAGGTCTTGAGGCATGAGTGTGCCCCTTTTTCAAAACCTCCTGAGAGAGGATTGGTGGGATAAAGCTGCGGGATGGGAATCCCTAGATGCCTGTACTTTTAGCAGGTTTCAATTACTAATGCAGAGACAATCTATGAAAGTCTACGCTACATTTACAGCGTACATAAAAGCTATTACATGACTCAATGATCCTAAACAATCAATTTGGAGAACACCTTTCTTCTCTTGTACATGGAGGTGGAGGGCCAGCCCACGGCATCTGTCTCCTAGTCCTCCACCCCTGTAATCTGCTTCATCCCACCTGGTCCCCTCTCATCAGTGGCTACAAACAAGAAATAAACAGTGTACTGTAATATTCGCAAGTTAAAAGCACTGAACCGTTGTGCACTTAGAGAGACATCTGACAAGAGTTCAGGGCGTCCACCCCCGACTGGGCTTCCCCAGGCCTCATCCACATTACTCCATGCTGTTCTCAGCACACCACAATGTTCAGAGCAGGCCATTTCCCAGGATCGATCCTGAGCAGGGGGGGTCAGAGCAGGTGGTTAGGGGCAGTGCCTGAGGAGAAATGGGGTCCGGGAATGACACGCAAAAAGCAGTTAAAGCTATGAGGAAGAAAAGAAAAAATGCAGGAGTATGTAATAGTGAATCTCTTTAGAGAATAAATGAAAACAGTTCACAAACTCCATCATCACATGAAGAGGCAGTCAGTGGGGATGGGTGGCTATCGGGAAAAAAGGCAGTTGGGGGGGGAGAGGACGGCTCGTGGCAGCTTGGGGCAAGTACAAGCAAGTGAGCAGTTGTAAACTCAAGGTATCAGGTAAGGACTGGTTGCTACCAAACATTCAAAGCAGAAAGCATTAGGCTTTTGCTGCAGCAGGGGGAGAAGAGAAGGTGTTATCAAAATCTCAAGATTCTCCTCATATTCTGCAAGGTTTCATCAGAGTCCACTGACTGAAAGCGGAGTCACAAGCCAGCTCAGCTGGACTTTCCCCTCTGTGATTCTCAGGAGATGGTGAGGTATCCTCCCATCTCTTCATCTCTCTGGTGCTCTCTGCATTCCTCAGTTGGGGTTCTGGCTGGAGATGAAGCTCTCTGTGTCCTTCAGATGCAGTGAGCAAATACAGAGTGATAGCAAAGGATGCTACTTCCATCCTGAGAGAGTTGATGTAGACATGCGCACCGCTGTGCATGGCAAAAAGCTTGCAGTGTCTAGTTTTAAGCACATTTCTTTCATGTCAGTTGATTTTCTCTCGGTTTTTTAAAATTTCTCTTGCTCTCTCTAAGTCTCAAGTGCTTTCCATGTCTACTTTGTCATGGAAAATATGTGTATTTGTGTTTGCATGTTTGAATGTGTGAGCATGCGTATGTGTGCATGTGGTTTCATTGAGATCTCAGGAAACACTGTTGGTAATTACCAGAGGAATCTGCAGCAGTGTCTTGTAAGCCTTAGTTTCAGTGACTCTCTCCTGTGCTATTTACAAGTAGTGTGTGTCCAGCTCCAGATGGTACACATCTGTCTCAGTCTCCGTTGTTCTTCTTTTCCTTGGCTGGCACAGAGCTTTTTGTTGTTCTTGTACAAAGTATTTGTGTTCTCTCAGAGAGAATGGTTTACACATCAGTTGGGGAGGGGGTAAGACAGAGGTGCCAACGTGCCCAGTGGGTTTATGGACAAAAAATTCAAGACGAGGGCAAAAAGTGGTCCTTACTTATTGGAAAAGATGACTGACATGAGTTGACTTGGGGTGTATAGGCACATAGGGGCGTGGAATAAAATCAATAATTTTATTGTTTATCAAGGCAATATCAATAATTTACCTCAGTAAGGGACTGAAGGCAAAATAAATCTAGGTAAGGCCAGGTTCTTTGAAATATTATTAGTGAAAATAGGTAATAAAATGAAGTTGGAAAAACTATAATAGTTTTCACATTTTCTTTTTGCCCAGTGGACTTTGGTTGGTACCTCTGTTTTAACAACGCCCTTTTTTTCTTTGCTATTTTCTCTTTCTGCTTCTCTACTCGTCGCCATCATCCTTGCCCTTATCCTTCTTGTCTTTCTTCTCCTTCTTCTTCTTCTTTTTCTTCTTGGCCTCCTCTTTCTTTCCAAAGGTAATGAAATCGCTCTTGTCGTCCTCTCCTCCCTGGTTCTGTCTGATGGATATTATGGCGGGGGAGCCAGGGATGATGAAGGCTTCTGGGGGAACCTCACCAGGTTTCAGGTGTTGTGGGGGTGCACCTGGGCCGCCGGGTCCATAGCGAAAGTGCCAGCTGTTGCTGTCTACGCCAGCACCCATTGGGGGGGACACCTCTCCCCCTTCAGCATCTGAAAGAAACATAAAGAGATGGATCATGGGTTATTATTTGCTTTCCATTTGCTTCAAACAGATGTGGTTATAAAACTGAAGAAATGCTGTGATTTTTCAAAGACTGAGTTTTAGCGTAAAACACAAAATTCTTCAGACACACTGGGTGAGATTTACTGAGTCTTTAGCGCCTCATCTGTGATGTATTCTGCAGCTAAATTAATGTTAGCAATGCTTGGAAGCACAATTTGCCAGTCATCTCACTTACAGGTTGTGTTTGTCTTTACTGCATGCAAATTTAGGAAACGACTGGACAGATAACTGGAGATGTTAAAACGATGATTGACAGAACAAATTCTGCTGGATTTACAAACATTAACCCAATTTACATGATCAATTTTGTGTGGAAAATGACCCATATTTGAAGAGCAGGTGCAAAAATGAGCATATGTACAGTAAAGTGGCAGTTGTAATGTCCAATAAGCACACAACTTCTGTTCAATAAATATTTATATGTTGTATTTATTTATTTAATGATGTTTATAGTGATCTCAAATTCTTTTTAAAAACATGTAAATAATAAAAAAACTAATTTAGCACAGATTTCTACTGAATATATGGTGGCTTAATTTAAAGGTATACTATGCAGGATTGTCAGTTACTGTTTGTAAACACACTTGCCAGCGAAATTAAAAGTAAAAACCAACCCCTGATTCACTGTTATTCGGGGTTTTGCCTCTTGGATGCCTGCTGCTTACAGTTTTTCATCTGGTTGCTACCTTTTTATAAAGCTTTGACCTCATCGAAGTGCTGTGGAGGTATACACCCTTAAAATCTTGCATGCAGAGAGTAAGAAGAAAAAGAAGAAAATACAGGCAGAGGGCAGAGTCTTTACAGAAAAGTATATTGCCACACACTTCCAGTGGGCCATAAGTGATGAAGGAGAGGAATTACTTTTGTGTAAGTTGATACGTATATTATTTTGAGGGAAATCTTGCATCGTATACCTTTGGAGTTGAACTGTGGTTTGCTGAGCTTCTACTGCAAAAAAGCAAACACTTAGGATTACAAGTACATTGTGATAGCTTGTATTTTTTATCAGCAATTTTTACTTTGTAAATGTATGTCTTATGCACTATTCATGATCTATATTTATAGCCTAACTTATAATATTTCAACTAATCAGTAATAAACACCCATATATTTTTTAAAGAGATTATAGCCTGTCGTTCTGTAATTAAAAAGGATCTCTCTTTAGTATTGCCACATTTTGATCTTTTCTCAGACAAATCCCCGCCATTGCACTGCAGTTTTTGAGCTCAAAAAACCTGCCTGCAGGGAGGCAGTCCATATGGCTGTCTGTTAAAAGAAATAATTAAAAAAAGAAATAAAAAAGAAAAAAGAAACCTCTGCCCCACACTTTTATCAACATAAATAGGGCCTACTGTTTTAAAACTTTGACTGCAGGGAGAGTTCACTGACCTCCACTGCAGCTGCTGTAAAATCTAATCGGTCAATAATGACTGGCACTCCTTGAGGAGCAGCCATGACATGCTATAAAAGGTGGGAGGTGTTGGAACTTAATGGGAGGTTTCCAAGAAGAAGCTGCTAAGTGGGCAATGAATCAAAGGCTCCCTCCCGGCCAAAGCTAACATCCGTGGCACTGTTTGATGAAGCATTAAACCCTTCATCATTACATTAAAGGCTGAGAAAGGTATGAAGTATTTTAGAGGAATTTAACAGAACTGTTCTGGAAGAAAAGCAATAAAACTAGGCAAAACATGTTGGTATTCAAGTGTAACTATATTTTGGAGGGCATTACTAACCAATCTGACCATGCATTGAGGAGTGATCGCACCCTTACTTCATCGTGTGGGTGTCTTATATTAATGTCTATGTGCAGTATATAACAACACTAAGAAGTCTACCAGCAAAAGTCCCCGTCACTTTGGGTTCTTTCCTCACAGCAGTGACCTACTTGCCACACTTGCCTCACATATTCCTTTTATTTCTCTGACTCCTTTTCTGAGTTCTTTCCAAAGGGGAGATTAACTGAGCAGGGCTCCATCCAACCAGAAGGAACAGTGTCTGGAAGAAGAAGCCTGACCTCATGCAGTACCCAGGGCAGAGAATACCATCTTCTAATCTTCTCTTACTGCACTATTACCCTGCCAACCTCAAAATATACACACTATGTTCGGTTTCAGCTTTACTCATGCTGTATCTCTTACACAAAATGAATTGTCATGCTAAATATAGTTGGACATAGAGAATGCAAATAATGGTTAAAGTGACCATATGGAGTGACTGATATACCTAAATCTGCCATTATGCCACTGAGACAAAACAAGAGTCTCACATATTACATGCAGTTAGTGTGTTTGTATTTGGTTGTTACAATACTACTTTACATACATAGGTGTAGATTTTGGGTGGGATGCAGGGGACAAGTCTCCGTCAATATTTAAAACATCCATATTTGTCCCACCCAATAAAAACTTGAAAGAAGCAGAAGACTTTGATTTTGATTAAATTAAAGACATCTCAAATTGATGCAGAAAATGCACAAATTGATGCACAGAAAATCCCCAGTATGCAGGAAGTTAAGTGTCTGATGCTAAGAATTTCCTGAGGTAAAACCCCAAACCCCTGATCCATATGTATCCCCCTGCCCCCTAATTTCTAAACAAAACCTATACTCTTAATGGATTGTTATACAAATGCAGGATGATGACTGATCAAAACTATTTAAGCCATTTGTCACTAGCATTAATACACTGTTATGTGTGAGATGGTGAAATTCATTAGTTCCCCTTTTCAATTATAGTGTGTTACTTATTCTCTTTTATTATTTTTCTCTTATTCTTGCTTTTGAATCTTATTTTGCTCCCTCTTTGTACTTGTTTTCCTTTCAGTTTTACTTTGAACCCATTTTCAATTACCAGCTCTCAGTGAGATCTGCTCACAGTGAAGGATTCAGGGAGTAAATCCATGGCAAACATGACGTCTCCTGCTCGGCATACAATCCTAATCAGTCATAGAAGCACGCACACTGCTTTAAAGCTCCTCCTTCTGCGGGGAAACTGCCCAAGTCGAAACAGACAATGGCACTGAATCTAATTTTCTTAATTGTGTGAAGTTAAACATAGACAGATTCCAGTCTGAATTAGCGCTGAGATGATAAGGTGATTAACACTGCAAATTGAATAGCTTTGGTTTTGGATTGTTGGTTGGCCAAAACAAGGAATTTGAAGATTTTAACGCAAGCTTCAGGAAACTGTGATAAGCACTTCTCACTGTATTTTTTTTTTAGATTTTACAGATCAACCTGCTCCCTGATTATTGGGAATTTAGTTTTCAGGTTGTTAAATAATGAAAAATATTGTTAGTTGCAGCCTGAATCTGATTCGTCATCTTCAGCATCATGTTTAATTCCCTCTGATATACTTGAAAAATCCAACTGGGACCACAAAACAAAAATTAACTGGGTCATGCATTTGAATTGTTTCACAACGCTATTCCCCAAAAAGCTCTCATGCTTTCACCGACTGCGACAACACAGCTGCAAGAGCCGCAGAAAGAAGACTGAATTTGACAAAGAGACTGAGAAGATTAGGACAGGACAGGCTAGATCCAGTCATTGCTTCCTCCACATGTAGACAACTAGAGTCACATTCAAGGCAATAGTATCCCCCCAGTTGATAAGTCCTCGTCTGACTTCCCAAGCAGAAGTATGGCCCTGATTCTTTAATCTCAAAATGGAGGAAGAAACAGAAGAAAAGGAGCACAAAAATATGAAATGAACAAACTAAATACTGGAGTGCTAGAAATACTTTCATCTAAACTATCCACTCTCTTGCCTCTCAGAAATTACCTGTCTAACTCAATGTGGGGACTTGATGAGACACCAGTGCCCCCATGCAAACTAACATTCACAAACAAAACAATACCCCGGAGAGTGATGAGTCATGTTGAGAGCAGACAGATGGAAAAGGGTAAGGCAAGGCATGGCGGGGTAACTCTCTTAACAAGGGTCAATCTCTTATGCTGGATTTAAAAATAAGACAAATCATGGGGCACACTTTAGTCTGGCTGTGTTAAACTGTGGTGCCACTGAAAAGGTCGTATTGTAAAATCAGAGGAAAAGGACTATGGCATTCACTTTTGCTCAAAAGGTAGAAAACCTACAGCTATCAGAATGCACTGCACCACACCAATAGGCGCACCTGCTGGTGGGTGACATCATGCAAACGAGTCCATTTGACACTATGGCGGGCGGCTGGTAATAAACAGTCTTGTATATTACAGTTAAACAGTCAGCTTAAACATTTTCCTGAAAACTTTTGAAGTGAGAAAAAAGCAAGATAACAAAATCTTGGTTTAAATTTGATCAGTACTGCCTAATTTTATTCAGTTTTTTTCAGCCTCCATTTTCACTAAAGAGTTTGGTGTTCAGTTAGTGTTCACAAACTCTCACTAATATAGCCAAACAGTACACTAAAACATTTTAGAGGGAGTGCAGTAAAAGATTTTTGGTTTATATTTGATTAGTAGTGCCTAGTTTTACTGTTTTAGAGCGAGAGAGAGGGGCAAGTCTGTCCCTTGATCCAGCTCTGTAGTCTTTGTGTTTGTGGTGGCGGCACAGGTGTTGGGCAGTATGAAAATGTGGAAGTACAACCTGTAGCTCGAGCAACAGCCAGTGCAACTCTGCCGGATGACACGTTCTGCAAAGTCTTTGCGAGATATCTAGGCATTGGTTTGATGGGGGGGAAAGTTAACCACAGTTCATTTACACATACAACCCACTTGTTATGATACTAAGTTGGTTGAAAATCAGCAACATATCCCTTTAATTCCCAACATTCTGGTGAATTTGCACCAATTCGTGCCTTTTCTGCATCAATTTATGCTGCAATTGTCCCCTGCTTTCATGTTTTTAGTGGGGAGGGGACAAATGCATTTGTTTGAAATACTGAAGAGGACATGTCCCCTGCGTTCCCCTCAAAATCTACACCTATGCCATTTACCTATGTCACAGGCAATATTGACAATATGGGATTTGACCTGTGCTGCCAGCAATATTTAACTCCTTTTATCGGTCTGTTCTCTGTGTCTCTTCCTTCACGATGATAACAGCCTCACCTCGCCCAACTGATCTCCACACAGCCATTGCTTCAATCTGATTTGTCGATGGCTGTTGCAGAGCAAAACTTCCCCTCTTCTCTCCTCTCTGTTCCTCTCGCACAACCTCCCTCCTCCTCTTTTCCTCGCCACCCTGTCTCTCCCTCTTCATCGCTCATTTCCTCTGACCTTTCAACTAATCTTGCGTGAAAACTCAGCCAGCAAACACCCGTCCCTCCCAGTTATTGACAAGCCTTAATCATGCCTATCAATGCTTATGGTAACATTAATGTGACTTGGTATTTAACAGCTTGTCCATCAATGATAACTACCAGGCACATTAGAGACAAGGATGGTTTATTTGTTTCACAGTGATTTCTGTTGCCCCTGGTTGTATTACTCTCTCCATGTATCTCTAACTTGCAGAATTTGAAAACCTCTGTATTTGAGTGACACGTTTATCAATAATTTTGCATTTGCAGACTCTGATTTTATCCATATCCTCCCATGAGTTTGATCTCTGAAATCTTCAATCCGGCATCTCTGCGTGTGATGTCCCTCCGCTCCCCTGTTGCCGCCCAAGGGTTTCACAGCCACTTAAATCACCCAAGCTCCATTTTGCCACGTCTACTTTATTCATCCCCTTGTCTCGCCCAAGCATCGGCCAGTTGGGCAGAAGCGCAGTGGAGCGCAGTGCAGCGTTACATAACTAGCTGAGGAGAAAGAGGAGGAGGAGGAGGAAGAAGAGGGGCCAGGAAGTGCAGGGATGCAGATATGAAACACGATGCTCACCACCAAAACAGAGGGAAGGAGGAGGGAAAAAGAGGATTAAAAGATCCTGAATGTGCGATTCTTTTTTTCCCCCACACTGCAGTGGTAGAGAAATCTGTGATTGTTATGATAGCATGCAGTCAGCCGGGACCACACCCTTCTTTAGGATAGCACCTGCGTTTGTTAGTGTGCTGAGCAGTGTGTGCTCAGAGTGATAAAAACAAAATGTGATGTTGCTGTCTATTCAAAACCTAATTCTTATTCATGTGTCTGTGTTTTCACTGCTATGCCTGGGTGGTGATAGAAGAATACATTCTGTGCCTGCATAAATTACCATATATTCCCAGACCTGCTTACAGTGAAAGAAATAAAGAAATAAAATTGTTGTAAGTAATACTACAATAATGATGGCTGGTTTGGTTTTTTTTAGGAGCAATTAGACCTCTGCATATGCATATTGGAGTGTGCAATTTTGTGTGTGTCTGTTTGGGTTTCATGCCAGGTTGAGCACCTTGCTGTCTGCTCCCAGCTGGATCATGTGGCAGATGGTGGACACAAGCAATCCCAAGTGACAGGGCTTAACACAATAAAAATAACACTGAATGTAGGTTTATGTGTGGGAGTTGCAATTGTTATCTATTTATCTGCTTATGTGTGTGTATATGTAGGTGCTGTGATAGAAAAAATAAACAGAGAGGGAGAAATTGATTCATTCTCCAGAGAGAAAGAGAGGGAGAAAGCTGGCAAGATATATAAAGACTCGGAGAGCGCAGGATGGGAATAAAAATAAAAAAAAAGAAGAGTGACAATAAAGGGAAGCAAATAACTGAAGTGGAGAACAGGACACAGATGGGGTGGAGGGATTTAGAAACTGTAAAAAGTCCCTGACAGCTTCAAGACTGTTCTCACTTGCCTTTCTGATTTCGCCAAAAGTAGTTTCATACCAAATATACCTTAACTTAAAGACTGCAGCTCTAAGGTGAGCTATATAGCATTGCATTAAATTAACTGTCTGCTTTTATCTATTATTTGCCTTCCTCTTTGTGTCTTTTTATCCTCTTCTCAGACAGCAAGCCTGTCTCGAAGAAATTCTGCTTACATACAACTACCATAAAACAGAAAATTCGTTTCGAGGGAAACATGATACAAGGATGTTACCTAACGTTACGGTTATTGACAGGTTTAATGACAGTCGAGCTGTTTTGGTGTCTGTGTGAGTTTGTTGGGACCCTCAAACAGCTGCTGCAGTGTTAGCTTGTGCTTAAAGGGCAGGTGTTGAATCCACCATTTGCCTGGAGAAGAGCAGATTGTGGAAAAAGCAGCAGAAGAAAGTTTGCAGATCCAGCAGGTGGTCTGGAAGGTCCAGGTTCAGATCCCCAGTGCAGAAGGGTTAAAATGCAGGTACTGTTTGACCGGAGGTGTTCTGATACTACTTAGTCAATTATTTTAGTACCAGTACCCAGCCCTACCAACTACATATTTCAGTTTTTAGTTGATTTCCACCCAAAGAGGCAATCTTGCAATGCAGTATTCACTCATAGTGACTACAGCATTAGTTTTTTAATTACCTTTTTTTATTAGCATTTGACTGAAATTACAATTTTTCCCTAACCTTAACCAAAGAGAATGTGTTGCCTAAACTTGAAAAGAGAGTCTTTGTTGATATGTTTTTAATTGAAATCTAACCAAAATCATCTCTCCCTAAACTTTAACCGAACTGCTGTTGTTGCCAAAACCTAAGACAGGAATCTGGACGCGAAATTCTGCTGTCAATGTCCTGCACTTTTTATGCCCACCACCCTCCCCAAACACCTTGAAAAGCCTACATGGTGAATGAATGTGGTGTTTTGTTACCTGAAAGAAATGTTGTTTCTGATCATAATCGAGGCAGTGATTACATTGCCACAACAACATAATTAATAAAGACTTTTAGTAACATACAAGCGTAATTTCTGGGAGGCAGGGTTAAGTGAAATTACTTAAAATGTGGACCTACCCTTCCTGGTGAGACTGACAATGACACAGTGAATATAAATGCACAATGTTATAGTCCTGGTTGCTAAAGAGCAGAGCGTATGGACAAGCCCTGAGGAATTAAAGGAGCAAAATGATGCATCGCTAGAGTCTCCTCCTGTCCACCTTTTTCTCTTGGCATTTTGCCTCCACCCTTGAGTCTATTTTTGCCTTGACAAGTGTCCGCTGCAGTTGATTACTGTTAACTCTAATCAAATCTGATCTCTCTTTGTGTCTCTGTGTATATGTTTCAGTGTGTATGTGTGTGTGTGAGCTAGGGTGATACAGAAAACAGTAAACCTGCATCCACCTCTGCAGTACACCACCGCCCCAGTGAATGTAGGTCACTCTCCTTCTGTTACTCACTCCTCTGCTCCCTCCTTCCCTTCATACCTCTCACCTCCAATGCTTTCCAAACACGTCCCTCCCTTCTTTATCTCTTTCACCCCCCCGCTCTGCTGTAGCTTTTGCTCACGTACGTGCGTTTCAGTCAGCACCTTCATTAGTCTTGTCCTTCACCTGATGCCACACTTTTTTCTCTCCCCCCTCCTTCAGCACCTTTTGTCCCACGCCATATGTTTGCACTCCCCTTTTTATAACAGCCCCCCTCCCTTCCTCTCTCTCCTGCCAATATTAGGGGCCATGAATGGTTGCCGTGGAAACTACATCCTCCAGTGAAGCAGTAGGACATTGGTAGGAGTCATGGTGACAGTGCTTGTGCTGATGGAGAATAATGCTGCAAGCTCTCTCTCCCGTCCTCTTTCTCTCTCTCTGCTCTGTCTAGTCTAACCATTCTCCCCTAGCAACAGCAGCCTCTTACAGCTTCCTCTCTTTCGTTTGCGGACTTTGATACAGTCAGTCATACTGATTTACTTATCGTCACTCCCTCCCAAACAGTTCATCGCGGCTCTCCCTTCCTTTCCACCTTATCGTTCATTGCTTATTCATTTCTTTTCACTTCCTTGCTTTGCAACCTGCCCTTCTCCCTCCTCCCCCCGTCTCTCTCTGCATCTCTGGCTGCAATACTGCACAATTCTCTCCAAATCCCTATGTATTGTTAGTTTAGAGACAGAGGAGGAAGACATAGAGGGAGTAGGAAACAGGGAGAGAGAGTTAGACAGCAAGCAGAACCCTGATTTCATTAATGTGGGTCTGTTAATCTGGGCGTGGGCTGCGCTCCATCTGTCACAGCAGGAGCAGCACACAAAGCAGGCAGCCAAAACACACTTGGAAACACAGCCAAGCACACACGTACATTCACAGAGAAAACGCTAAACAAGATGCAACGACGCAGACACACAAATCTCTAAATCTGAGCAGGGGGAACAGGGGTGTTGTCGACTGTACCTCTGTGTTTCACGTCAAAGCAAAAAATAGACAGTGAGGCAAAACATCGCCCTGCAGGTACAGCACAAAAGACTGAAAAAAAATCCCTCAGCAAACCAAACTCCCATACACTCCTGCTCTCCACCTAAGGATCGCAGCCTGCCTAGCAAACAAGATGATTTAGTTATAAATAGCACAGACTGTGACTCATGGTGATGTGACAGGCCACATTGAATCAATATCTCCATTTCTCTCATTTCTGAGACATGATGAACAGAACTAACTTCAAAGTCAGGACACAAATCTTTCCCAATTTTGTCCTCCAGTGAGGGAGCTCTACATATAAATGCTTTTCATATTATCTGACACTCTTAACTGAGAATTATCCTCAATCCAACCCTTAAATTTCACATGAAGCTAATGTAGCCCTCAGCTAATATGTCTATTCTTAACCTGGCTAACAATGAGATTAAGAAAAGACAGATAGCCCTGAGGCAAAGCAAGGTGAGCATGTGCACGATGTGTTGTTCTCCAACTGCCATGGCTTAATTAGACCACCTTAAATCCTCAACAGCTGATCTCGTTACCACTGACCCACCCTGAAGACGTCACTACTGCTTGCTCTGTCCTCTCTCTCTCTCTGTCGTTCTATCTTTCCATCGCTCATGTTTTGAAGTGCCTGCAGGCTGTAAGTCCTCAGCCAAGGCAACAAATCGATGGCAGAGCGGAGGAGGCTGTGTTCGTGTGTGTGTACACGGATAGGAAGAGACAGTAGTTAGTGTGTGGGTAGTTTGTCTGCCTGCCCAGCCCACCGCCTCCTGTCTATAAAAGACACCGGGCCTGGCCAATTCTACTTTCTTAATTACAACAAATCACCTCTTTATCTAAACGTAATTACACTGACGTCCTCGCTTCACTCTTCTCATTGTATGTTCTTCTGTTTAGTTATCTCACCTGCCTTCTTCTTCATTTTTCTCTACAAGGCCATTCTTTTCTGTACTTCACTCTTAATCCTTTCTGACCCCACTTTCCTGTCATCCCGAGCAAAGTCAAGAGTTGACAACTGTATTCTCCTCGATGCATGGAGGGCGCTGACACTGTGTATGTGGTGTAGTCCTCGGTCATAAATCTTGGTTAGGGGCAAGGAATATGGCATCATATGCAATGACATTCACATTACAATGTCCGTGAAATGTCATCTAGCATTGAATATGCTGTCATTTAGAGTTTGGTTTGTTCCAGAGTTCCTGTTCTTGGGGTTCAGCTCGCACTGTTTTCTAATAAGGTCCTTTGCAGTGCTTTGTCTGAGTCTTGGTGAAGTGTTTACAACCCTGATAAAGGCCAGATGGTCTCAACTGTTTTGCATTTTTGTCTTTTGTGAATAAAATGACTTTCTGCTATTAAGTGCAACTCTCTCCTATCTTCATTTTTTAACATAACAGGGATAATGCACCAATATTTGTGAGTAAGGTGGAAGCTCAACATTTCAACCACACACTTTCGGTATAGTACCCTTAGAGCTGGTATGTAACCTGTACAGACATGCAAGACCCTTGATCTGTTTATGGTTTCCACCGCTGACAGTTCTCTTAAATGTAGGCGGGGTTGTTTCGCTGATAGTAATGGCTGGGTCACTGCTCTATCAAGCTCTCGCTGTATTTTCACAGGTGCAAAGAAATGTCTGCACTTTGCTGATAGTCCATGGAATGGGATTGCAAGCCGACATTTTCAGAAAAAGAACATGCTGGAGTGTTTACAGCCTCTGTCACAATTGGTGGGATATTTAGAAATAGCATGTTTGTGCATTGAGTCCTTGTACAGCAAGAGTAATGATTCTCTCTTAACTAATCGGTAGGGATGGAAATCACCAGAGGCCCCCTGATTTGATATTATCACGATACTTAATGTGATTCTACTGGTATAACCAACAACTTTTGACAACAGAAATGCAAAACTAACTGTTCTAATGTGTGACAAACTGAAATGAACTGTAAATGTCTGCTGGATGGAAACAAGGCTCAAGTCTGTTCAACCCTTGATATATTTCTGCAAACCTGACAACAACAACAACAACAACGTGACAGATGGTGTAAAATGTTAAATTTAGATTTAATGGTTATCAAGCAACAAGCATGGAAGTTGACACTTCCATGCACGTCATTTGCCTGCAGCTGCTTCACAGCAGAGACGCTGCCAATAATTACTATTCTGTTTTGAAGAACACTTTAAATTTGACTCATATTTGGCTGTCTTGCAACTAAAATGCCTGATGGCTTAAATACTTTAAAGACTGCTTCCTTTATGAGAACAATATGAAATATATAATTACAAAGCATGCAACTGCTTGGTGAATGTAATGCTCATGTTATAGAATGCACAGATGTATATGTTAGAAATGATCGACATCTTAAAAATACATTAAAATATTGAAAATTAATTATATTTGTTGCTCATATCACCATCCCCTAATCTTGGTCTTTGTGAGTGTGTGCATAAAAGAGCTGGAGAATGAGAGAGATCCACATTAAGAGATGAGAGAATGTAATTGTGTTTTATTCTTCTTCTCTAATGTGATCTCTAATGTTTGTCCTCTTTGGCTCAGTGGCTTATACCTCTGTAAACATCTCGCTGATAATACAATCAACTATTGGCTCTCTCTCGCCCTCTTTTTCTCTGCTTTGTCTCCTTTCCTGATACAGAGAGCAGAGATATCCATCTTCGCCTACGTAGCATGTGTCATTTCCTTTCCCTGCAGCCGTGGGAAGTGGTAAGAGTGGGATGGGGCGATCTCGTAGCTGATATCTCTGTATTCCTCATTCTATTATTCTCTCGTAGTTTGAAAAAACTCTTGAGGAATGTACAGTTATTGGTATAAAGGGGTCTTAGCTGGTTTTCACTGAATATGTGTCATGAAATGTGTTGCACAGACATCCATTTAACTTGACTGTAGACTTTGGTCACTGAACTATGAGATATTTAGGACTAGACTGAAGTAAAGACCTCTTACTTCATTTAAATGTATTTTACACCATGCCTACCGCAGTTTTAAGGTAGTTGTGATTAGCTTAGGTGAGAGAAGCATGACTGATTCTTACCAGCTGCGCTGGATGCAGTGGGCCAGTTCTGAACCAGGACACCTTGGGCTCCTTGCATTACTGAAGACTCTTCCATGTGGACTGAGCTGCAACACAAAAAACAAACACGCACATTTTGACTCACTGAAAAAGTATTCTCTCACTTATCAGATACTAAACCATGCTAAATTAAACTGCACAACAGAACGAACCCATCCATGTAATTCAAAGGTGTGTAGGATTTCTTGTCATCAAGGAGTAAGAGTTGCAAATGCACCCAACTACAAATTTGCTGATTCAATTTTTGCCTCTCTGAAACAATTTTTGATACCTGAACTTGCATATCCACCACTGGGAGTACAAATATGATACCATACGATGCCCCTAAATCCTACAAATAGGACCTTTAATACTTTATGAAGCTCTAAGTTATGATTGTTTCACGTGACTTCGATAAAAGCTTCCACATATTAAATTCTCTGATCTCAATATGTTTCCCATAATACAAAATATTACAAATTCAAACCTTGGTACTCTGTGTGTGGGGGTTAGAGAATGCAACGTTCAGATTAGGATTAAAGTATTCACCCTACATTTTTTCTGGCATTCTCTGGATTATGGATTACAGATGGCCGCTCTTACATTTTCACACACACTCTGTGGGATTTCAGCACCCTCCCCTCTACTGAAAAACACCACACTCTGTGCAGTGCCGAACAATAGCAACAGAAATGCTGCTATAAACCACAGTTCTCTCTCACTGCTTCCTTATCTTTTAAACGGGAAGGATTATATTTTCTAGCTCTGACAATGAGATTTGAGTCATGATGATCCAGGTGAAACTTGTTATCTTTAGAAAAGGCCGATGCTTTCTGATATGATCCAAGCAAGGTGGGCAGAACCTCTCTTAAAGGTTCTGTTCACTCAAAATATACACGCATACTGTCTGAGTGCAGCCATGATCCATCGCCCAAAACATTAACAGGATATCTAACCATAATCTGAAATTATCTGTACGTCATTTGTCTGCACCACCCATTCAATAGCTAGCTTCAGATCTTGGGTTTTAGCAGCAGATTACTTTATTTTGCTCAAGAGAGATTATTCAGAAACTTACTCCAACTGTTATTTTCAAAGCACTACTCTCAATCTCTGCCTGCTGCTGTTTCACTTTAATCCACCTGTCTGTGCTTCTACTAACCGTCCTTGAGTGGAGAAGTAGGTCTTCAGAAGATAAAACCTTTACCGAGGTCTGTGTGAGCTGGTCCCTACTCCTGTTAATTTGTGTGCTTCTGAGACATCACTAATGGTTTTAGGTGTCATAAACAAGGAGCTTTCAGTCTTAATGAAAGATTTGGGGAACCAGGGAGTATCAAAATATAATCATGTAAATAACACAATTATATTGTACAATTCTGTAATTTTGTAATGCTGAAAATCAGATGAATTTTGTGTGGATCCAGATACAACAGAACAGTGGTTCTGTGGAGAGAACATGAGTGATTTGGTGATGGAAGCCATTTTAAATGCTGCACAGCACCATCACCATCAAGGTACACTGATCAAATATTAATGAAAAACACTGGGCTGATAATACACTTTTCAGCTCATGCTGATCGTTCTCTCTCACTCCTCATCATCCCATCTTCTGCTGTCTGTAATCACATGCATACTCATCATTACCCAGGGTTTATACTTTATCATAAGGCAACATTTGTCTGTTTCAAATAAGGGGTGTCATGATATATGGGTAGTAACAATAACCATATATTTATATATTTAAAAAATGAAATATTAATATCATGTTCGAAATACACATAAAACAATATCTTGTAAAGAATTCAGCACCTCTTGAATTATTTCAGTTTCTTTCCGTTGTTGCTTTGTCTCTCTTTCTCTACCTACATACACTTGCATTATGAGTTCACCTATAATTCATTCACCAAAGAAAGACACAAAATCCACAACAAACAAAATAAAGATGAATTTTACTAACAACATTATATTTATTTTCAAATTTATGGAGATATTGCAATAATATCATTATGGTGAATTCTTTGGCCTCGATAGTTATGTAGTGAAAATCTGATGTTGTGCAAGCCCAATTTTCAAATAACTACATCCCCTATTTAGTGTATAGAAGCTGTTACCATTAAGCAGACGGTATATGATGCCATCTCTTCAAACCAGCGGGATTTACACTTCATTTGGGCTTACCAGAATTGCACTGCGGAACAAACTGTGAACAGAATAACTGAACCTGTGTGTGTGGATGCTGTAGCCTATGTAAAGCAATTTAATGATATGTGGCGAATAGGTTAATAATAATGGAAAGGTCCCCTTTCATCTATGTTTTTTTTTCTGTTGTTATTAGAATCAACTATTCATTTATCTGACATTTGCTGTATGGTACACGATTCATTTCCAAAAGGACTAATAAATATCTATCTTGTACAACTACAGTGATCACAAAATGAATCCAGACACAATCCCCTAAAAAAGCACAATCAGTAGGAGATCATGTGCATTTCACTTCAGTGATTAAATTAAATTAAATAGGTCAGTGCCATTACTTGGTGTTTGGATGTGATATCCAAAATCTCTTACACAAGCTCTGATTATAGATGAACATCCAGTGAGGCTTGGCAATGGGACATGGGGGACAGTCAACTTAAAACAGATCAGAGGTAGTGAGTCAAGAGAAAGATTTAATATGTTAGACTGGTTCACAGAAGCACATTAACGCTCATTAATCTGTGCTGTAATTACGGAGGGATCTGTGTAACATTAATGACACTCAGATGGCACACAGTTAGTAATCTGACCCAGACATCAGAGTGCACACATGAATACATATATCCATGTGTATGTACTATCTACGGTGTATGGATGTTGTAACACATCTGTACACATAGGGCTGGAAAATAAATGTTAACGTTCTATCGATATCCAACACAGTCTCAAAGATATTCATGAAATGGACCTCTTAATGCATTACGCGGTGGTGGAAACAAAGTATGTTAAAATTATATGCTAGCAACACAAAAACAATGCCAATGCAAAGTCTGTTGTGAAGGGTTGAAGTTTTATTGTGAAGTTACCACAGTTTGGTTCAGTTTAGGTTTAGCTTAAGAAACACTGGGTTGGGTTAGAGAACATAAAGTACTTAAGTTAAGTTAAGGAAAAGATAGCAGATTCTGTTAAAATAACTATATATGTGACGTAGGCGATGTAAGCAACATAATTTATGTAAATTTACAAAAACTAACCTACTTTGCATAGTTACATAAAGTACCTCCGAGAAGTTCTACATGTAGTTACTTAAAGTCTGTAAAGCCATATAACTAAATTGACTTTTCACTTCACACCTCCTTGCTCAAAGTCTCAGTTTCTTTGACCCATCCACCATCCTTCCAGGCTGCTATAAGCAGGTTTTCCTGCTCTTTAAACTTTTGTATCAGCAAATTTATGCGTCTACCACAACAAACGATCCTCACTGGCTTTAAATTGGTATTGTTTTCATATTGCTGGCCCCTAATGGTTATTTATCAAAAATTTCAGTGTGCCAATATTTTTTGAAAGCGCTAATATTCAACATTATCATCACAATATTGATATTGAGATATTTAGTCAAAAATATTATTTGACGCTGTGAAAGACTTGTCTTCTACATCTTTTAATGTGATTGTCTCTACCATAACACTGCAATGGACACAGAGACACACTTCTGTGTAGTGTGTGTTTGTGTGCATTATTTTTTTCTGAAAAGCCACTTTTTATCTGTTCAATGCCACCGTCTCAATCCATTGATGTTAGATAGAGATTTCACAGCTCATTAAGCCTGAGACTTTTTTTGTAATTATGATGCTGTCTCATTAACATGACCCTTGATTTGACTGGGTCCATCTGATCCTGCAGCAGGTGTAGCCCTGTGCTTTATGGGTAATCTGATCACTGGTGTGGTCATGCAGTTATCTCTGTGTCTCTCATGGACAATCTTTCCTCCTGACTACCTGCCCGTCATCCATCACTGACCCCCTCTCTGCTTTTCTTCCCTCCTGTCAGTTTTCCATCTGTCTACGGAAATATGGACAGAGCCACTTCCAACTGCATTTCTCCTCACTATGCAGCTTCCAACATATTTCACATCCAAATGTTTTCATTATAAGAGTGATTATATCTGCTTATTAAAGGGAGATGTTTCAATTAAATTTAGATTATTGGGGTTCTCTCACAAGTTCATTTAATTGTATATTCAATAGAAATTATGTATATTGGCAAATGTGCATGTAAGCGGGCAAAACAAGATGGCAGTCCCACCCTTTTCCCCTCGGCAGTGTAATCACAGCTGAGCAACAGCTGCCAGCAAAGATGATCTCACATCTTTACTGGAATACACCAGTGCATGAGCCTCTATGCCTAACCTGCCTCTGTATAGAGCTGCAATGATTAATCGATTAAAACTACTGGTTGCCAACTATTGAAATAATTGCCAACGAAACTGATGAGTGATTAATCGGTAAGAGTAATTTTGAGACTCTAAATTCTCTGATTCCAGCTTCTTAAATGTGAATATTTCCTGTTTTCTATACTTCTGTATGACCGTAAACTGAAAAAGAAAAAAAAGGATGTCATCTTGGATTTTGGGAAGCACTGATTGATGTTTTTCACCCTTTTCTGACATTTTATAGACTAAACAAATTAATAAATTGGGAAAATACAGATTAATCAACTATGGAAATCATTAGTTGCAGCCTTGCTTCTATGGCACACAGATGGGTGGGGCTTTGAAGACATTTTTAAATTCTGCCTGGTGGCCGTGTCATGGGGACACTCTGTACCCTTTCCATGTCGAGCTTTTTACTCTTTTATTCTGAATTATCCAGGATCTGGTTATTTGTTTAAATCTTATAAGGTGGGAGAATTGTGTAAATATATTTTGGTCTTCGACAAAACATGATTTAAGTGGCTGGTGAGGTACAATGAGATGCTGCAAAGTGACAGAAAATAAATGGGCTGCTTACCTCTGCATCACACCTCCTGCTCTCAGCGAGGCTGAATATCTCCAGTCTGCACTCGGCACTTTGGGCTGCAAGAGAGAGTGAGAGGAATTGAGTCTTAAGTACAGGCGAAAGCCAATACCGTCTCATTAATAAGTCATAGAGAGAACTGCTAGTACATGCGCATCACGCACACACATAAACACACAAGCTCAGTCACACACACGCAGTCATGGCGGTGACAGCTTGCCCCTGCCTTAGGACAGAAGTGAGTGATGAATTAAAGCTTGTAGGTGCACTCATCTCCTCCCATCCACACACCCTCTCCTCCTACCTACTCCTATCTATGTCCTCTGACAAAAAATATATAAATAAATAAAAAATACTTTGCGAGATTTCACTCCAGCGACCCACTGACCCTGGTACTGTGATATGGAGGCTATGCGGCTACACAATCAGGGCTGGTCCATTTAGCCTCGGCTGGTCGTGGTACAGTCCATTACCATGGAAACATTGCAGAACTCTCATAATGCTGTATGTGCTTATGATGCAGATTCATTCAAAGCCACAGCTGCCTACCTAAAGCTCTCCATCCCTTCCTCTACATTCTCTTTCAAAATATTTCAAAATGTGTAAATCATAATTACTGAAATATCAAGATGTTTTTTGGCAATGCTGGATCCTGGTTTCTGAAAGACCTGCAACGTCTGCTGTATTTTTCCTTTTCACCCTCCCTTCCTCTACTCAGCCTCTGTATATTCACCAACCCCCTCTCCTGTGTTGTTGAGTTCTTTCTCCCTGTTATATCCTCTTAACACTGATCAAAACCTTGAGTGTCACTGGCACACAGTCTGCCTGAGTCAGTCTGACACATCTCACCATGGTAACTGTGCAGAGCTCAGTCTACATTTTACCCTCCACCCATCTGCCCTCCCTCATTTCACTCCTGTGAAGGTCACAGGTGGAGGAAGAAGGAGGGGGGAGGGCAGATATCAGATTAACCCCCTCATCCCTGCATACAAACCACTACAGGAAGATAAAAAGGGACATCACCCCACTCTGCCTGTCTGCCAGTGATGCAATTCATTTGTGGCATCCTATTATGAGACTTTAGTGTTTGTGTTTCTAAATTAATTTATATGGAGAGATATAGAGAGATACAGCATCATAAAACCTGACAAGCTGGGTTAGAGAGCTACAATTCAGTTGTGGTGCAGCAAAATGTGCTGTTAACCTGACCGCACAAGTAAGATAAGATTGTATTTTCTCTAATCTCGACCTAAACCACTGACAGAGCTAAACCAGTCTGATTGGGAACACTGAATTCTCCGTGCTCGACCATGCAGTTCATAAGAGATCCATTTGCAATCCCATTTCCTCTCAAATATGACAGATGTTCACTTGCTGCTGAAGCTGCATTGACCTCTATGAGTCTGCAGTGGACATTCATCACCCTTGAAATCCAATATTTGGTCTTAATGAGAGAAGCCTGGTATTCCTCCTGGAGACATTCAAACAGGGCAGAATGTGTATGGGGATACTGAGCACTGCAGCATCAGAGACACTTATCCATACTGAAAACTAAGGGTGCACTTGATTATTTCGAGACAATCACTCCTCAAAAAGCAATCAGTGGCTGAGTCGATAGTTTAGAGTGATTCTGAAAAGATAAAGAGGTGCTGGTATAGCATGAAAAAAAAACACAAACAAAAGCCGACTGTCTAATTTTACCTTTCACAAAACATGAATAAGACAAAAAAACATTGAATTAAGAGCAGATTGTCCACAAATGGGACTAAACGGCTTTGCTAACTGTTCGCCCTGTTGCGGGATGGCAGTGGCCGTGGGGCTGTTTGGCCGTATGGTGTTCATGGGGCAAATAACAACACACACACACACTGGCACATACACACATTAGATACAAGCATCTGGAACGTAAACATGTCTGCAGTCTGATATACTCCCAAGGGAAGACATGCATGCAAAACTGTAATGCTCACGCAGTAAACAAAAACAAATCTGACTCATACCGAGGATGACAAATCAATGCTTGATCATTTGAAAGGCAGAAACACAATTAAGTGCAAACAGAAAATAAAACCACAAGATTTTAGCGCATTCATTTTCTTTTCTGGCCGTACTTTGTAAATCAGAGAATAAAGAAAGCTTTTGGTTCGGCTACTCAACCCTTTTCTCGCCTTTTTTCTCATTCTTCCTTCTCCCTCTGGGTGAACACTCCTAGCATGGATACAGAGCTCACACCTCCGCCATCAACACTGTGTCCAATCACCTTTCATCCCCCGCCTCATCTACGCGGAGCCAGCCAATCCATGCACAGTACTGAGAAACACATCGCTGCCAGTTAATTAATTACATAGCAAGAACAAACATGACTGGCATTTAATGAGGAAAATGTCAAGTGATAACAGAACAATTACCTTACACATTTCTTTATTCCTATTTTTTATCACCTTTTTTCTCCGATATGATTTTCTGCATTGCACAGACAGACCCACAGAGGCTCTGGGGTAAACAACTATGCAGAAAGCAAATAATGTTTGTCCTAATCATAGTGTTTGTTTTACCACAACTAGAAATGATGTAAATACCTATTTTCAGAAACCTTTTAGACTGGGGAAAAACACACATGAAATGAAGCTCAATCTCCATAATATTCAGAAACACTCTCTGCCTTATTCCTGCCTTCACCGATTCCCAAACTCTGGCTTACTGCTCAGCACCAGAGAGGTACGTGACCAGAAGAGGATATTTTGGTGCAGTGGGACTGGTGGCCCTTACAGCTGGTGAAGGCTGTACTATTTCCCAGACTCTCTTCCTCTGTAGAGATGACCACAGAATGCCCTCCGGACCTACTGGACTTGAATATTGTGGCACACAGCCCACAGTGGACAAATAGCACTGGCTGTGTGGGGTCATAGGTGAAAATGCTGCCAAAATCTTCTGGTTTGTTGTGAAAAGAGAGTAAGTAAGGGAGGAGAGAAAGAGACAGAGAGTGAGAGAGATGGTTCTTGAAAATAAATATTTGTTTTAGCTTTCTGCAGAAGTATGGAAGAGAGGTGCACTTTAACATCTCATACTGTGAATCACCAAACAACTGGTCTTTAGCAAGTGTGGAACACACACAAAGACATCATCTACCACATCCAGCAAATCAGAGTGCACCCACTCACATAAAACACACAGCCCAGAGAAACTACTCACACTTGTGTATGCCAGGTTTCAAAGATGTAGACCTCACGATAATTGGGATGAAATGTGAAGACCAGTAAAGGTAACAACAAAAGCCTATGCATAAAGAAAATGGTGGTAGGATAGGATAGGATAGATTTTATAAATTTGCTTAAGATAACTATAAGGACTGAGCAGATTGTTGGATCTCTTTTTTTCAAAGACATCTCGAATGAAAGTGATGCAAAAAAAACATATAAATGATCATTTGCCACTTTGTACTATAATAACTGTCTTTCATGGCAGCATGAAAATATATATTTTTTAAAACATCACAAGCCAGAAGAACAGATGTGAGGCTTCAAGCTGTAAATGTCAACTGCAATCCTACTGCAAGAACACCGCCCTAGAGCAAAACCTGAACCATAGCTCTCTGAAAATTTCCTTTTTATGGCTCGTGTGTTGTGTGTCATTTACTATTATGAGGCGATCTAAAATAACAAACACAGAGATCCCACCTGACACACACCTGAATGGCAGTCGCATCTGGCATACTGAGACGCCGTACAAATAACTGGCTCTGTCCGCTGTGGCTGGTGACGTAGCCCGAGCCCCAGGTGCCACTGTGTGGCCGTCCCGTGTTGTAGAACATAAAAGTGTCACTTCCTGACGTTGCAGTCAGGCATGTCTTGTAACAGTATGTTTTGGTCAAAGACCCATTTCCCCGCACTTCAATATAATGCGGTTCCACTTTGAGGTCACGGCGCAGGGCCACATTGTTGTTTGGCTGCCCTCCACCTCCACCTGCACCACCACCACCACCACCTCCTCCTCCTCCACCTGTAGCTCTTCCTGCACCCCCACCGCCACCCGCTGTGGGGCCCCCCTCTGGAACACTCTTCTTGGACACACAACACGGGGAGCAGGAGCCAGGCTGGGTGCAGTAGGCATGGCAACGCACAATGGCCAGCACAAAGACGGTGACCAGGAACACAAAGGTTGTGGCACTCAGGGCAATGATGAGGTAGAGGGTGACGTTGGAAAACATTAGGGGGCTGTTGGGCCTGATGATGCGCTTGGGGTCAGGGGCCAACTTTGGTGGCAGCTCCATCACATGCACATGGATGGTGGCTGTGGAGGAGAGTGGTGGCAAACCGTTATCATGCACCAGAACTGTCAAAATGAAGGAGGTGGAGTTGTCCTCAATGACACGCCTTGTGGTGCGGATCTCCCCTGTGTACTCATGCACCTTGAATAGGTCAAGGTCTTTGTTGTTCTGCTCCAGGGTGTAGAGCAGCCAAGCATTCTGCCCTGCATCGCCATCCCATGCTGTCACCTTGCTAACCAACACTCCTGCTTCAGCGTTTTTCATCAGCGTCTCTGTTGTGCGGCTCCCGTTGGCAGGTGGGTAGACTATCTTGGGCATGTGGTCATTCTGATCCATAATGTAAACATACACTGTGGCCACACGGCTGAGGGGAGGCACGCCATTGTCCTGGGCTTTAACCTGAAAGTGAAACTCTCTCAGCTTCTCAAAGTCGAAGGCTCGCAGGGCATAGGCTTCACCTTTATCAGGTTTAATGCTGACGTAGCTGGCAACAGGAATACCATGGTTGTTGTCATTGAGGACAGTATAGGTGATGCGTGCATTTTCTCCAGCATCAGCGTCTGTGGCCTTGACCACACACAGAGGTGCACCGGGGGCATTGTTCTCTGTAATATAAACAGTATATGATGTCTGCTCAAAACGAGGTGGATTGTCATTCACATCTGCAACATCCACTTTAAACGTCATTTGAGAAGACAAGGGTGGGGTGCCTCCATCCACAGCATTGACAGTGACATTGTAGGACGAGATGGTCTCCCGGTCCAGGAAAGCGGATGTGACAATGGTATAGTGGTTCCGGAAAGACTTGATCTTAAAAGGCAGATTGGGCATGATCTCCAGGCTGACTTGTTTATTTGGTCCAGAGTCACGGTCATTCACACTGATCAATGCTACAACCGTGTCAGCCCGTGCGTCCTCACGGACAGGGCTTGAGAGCGAAGATAGTACAATCTCAGGAATGTTGTCATTGACATCCAAAACTTCTACAACTACTTTGCAATGCACTGCCACAGGAGCTGGGCCCTTGTCCATGGCCTGTATGTACATTTCATAAGAGTTTGTCTCCTCATAGTCTATATTGTTTTTCACTCTAATTTCCCCTGTTTCTGTATCCATGGAAAACATCTGTCTGACTCTTTCTGGAGTGTAACTACTGAAGGAGTAAAACACCTCTCCATTCGAGCCCTCGTCAGGGTCTGTTGCGTTTAACTTGATCACAAGTGCGCCCTTTGGAGAGTTTTCAGACAGTTTTACTTTGTACACAGAGCTGTCAAACGCAGGTACATTGTCATTGGCATCAAGGATACGCACATTGATTTTGGCCGTGCCAGTTCGCTGTGGGGTGCCTCCATCCATCGCTGTCAGGATGAGCTGATGGGAGGGCATCTGCTCGCGGTCAAAGGGCTTTTTGAGAATAAACTCAATGTGCTTATTATTGGAAAAGGGCTTAATGGAGTCCAGGGTTAGGTGGTCGTTTGGGCTGAGGCGGTACTGCTTCACAGAGTTGGATCCATCATCTGCATCCTGAGCTCCCTCGATGTGGAAGCGCGACCCAGTGAGCGCGGACTCCGACACCTCGAGCTGATATTCATCTCGGGGGAATTGTGGCGCGTTGTCGTTCACGTCCAAAATCTTCACCTCCACGTTGTGCACCTCCAATGGATTCTCCAACACCACCTCCAGGTTGCGCGAACAGGTGCCACTGAATTCACAAATTGTCTCTCGGTCAATGCGGTCACTCACCACCAGCTTCCCGGTTTTGTGATTGATGGTGAAATATCTCCGTCCGCTGTCAGATGTGATCCTGATTCGTCGCGTGGAAAGTTTCCTCAGGTCCAGACCCAAATCCAGGACAATGTCACCGACCTGTGCCCCGTTCTCCAGCTCCTCCGGGATGGAGTAACTTATCTGTGCATTAGTAAGGCCACTGAGTACGAAAATAACCAAATATAAAGAAAAAGGCACGTTCTCATTTACACTGTAACAGCATCGCGCCGTCACAGCCATCGCAGGCAGAATTTGCAGACGGGTTGGAGAAATCTTTCCGCCTTTTCAGCTTGCTGTGCGTGCCCACCCGCCTCATTAAAAACGAGGGAATAGTCCGTACATAACTCCGACTATGTGCAGGACGACCACCGCATCCTCTCTGGTGCCTGTCTGATGGGAAATTTCCCCTGTGCATCCATGTTTTCCTTTGTCCGTGCTGTTTTTAAAATTCTCTATCCTACAAGCAAGGCTGACTCCTTTCACTGATGCTGCCTATTGCTCTCTCTCCCTCCCTCTCTCTCCCTGCGATGGTGTCTGTGGGCAAAAGGGGAGGGGGAGGCACTCGCTCAAACGATGCTGGCTGCATTTCAGCACCTCCGAAAAAAAAGATCGACCATCTAATAAAAATAAAAACACGAAACACACGCTTTTAAAAAAATCTATCTGAAAATCTGGACGCCGCGCATGAAGCGGCCAGTGTCCTCTGCACACACTGATTTCGGGGACGAGATTTCGACACAATCGTTTTCCCTCTTGTTGTCAGCGCCACCGCCCTTTTCATTGTGCGCTGGGAAACTGATTTATGAACCAGCCTGGCGATTAAATTTCCACACTGATGCAAACCGACAATTACTCAGGAGCCCTCGAACCAACCAAATGGAAAAGCAGATTTCTGATATAAACCATATTAACAAATTAAAAGAAAAGATAAAAACCTCATGTAAAAAGAAAGAAGGAGATTTGGTTTTAGTGCCGCAAGTCCCACTCTCAGTCTTTCAGTGTTCAGTATAGCAAATCTAAAGCAGCATGCTTTCTTTATATCACAACAAAAGCCATGAGAACAAGGAATGAAAGGTGAACTGGGCGGTGGTGTTTGAGGGGTCTCTCTCCTTGTTTTCAATCATATGACCATCATAATAGTGAGGGGGATCTGACTGTTTTTCACCTTGTGTCTATTCACGAGTTAAATGCTGAGACACTGGGGACTTCTGCCAGTAACAAATCCTTTTCTATGCCACTTTCCCATACAGTGACAGCTGACGATGCTTTGCACTTACACCGCTGTTGGGTGGTGAGCTGCAGAGCCCTTTGCGACGCAGGTTCATTCCCACATTAAACACAAAACCCGGGATGTCATGACCAGTGACGACACTAACCAGGTCACAGACAAGATGCTCCAGATGTGACCCCTTTCCACATCAGGCAAAAATACAAAGCTGGTCTTTCCTGACAGGCTATAATGGCAATGTACACATAAACTGTGCACTATAGGCTCATCTAAAAGCAACAACTACAGCAACATCTTGGAGGGATTTTTGCACTAACGCCACTGTGCCTCTTAACATCCTTCATTAATAGCTTCATAATAACAAGATACATTAGCCTACAGCGACTAAATCACATTGCAAATCCATACTGCTGATTCAGTTTCAGGTAACAAGGCGCTTGTGTGAGCTTCAACTCAGACGCTTTGACGCTGCAGACGGTCTGAACAGCGCATGCGCTGGGTAGCAGGTGGCCACATGAACAACCAAATCATCCTTCTCTGGCTTTCCTGTAATTACTGTCTCACAACCCATGTTCTTCAATTAAATTCAGATTTAAATCGGATTCAAGTTAATTTGATGGGACTTAATGCAGTCGACATGGCAGAGAAAAAAAGAAGGGGTCAATAGGGTCAATATCTCAACAACGGAGCGAAGCCATAAAGGAACCACCAAGAACTACAAATAGTCTGAGAAACAACAATGATGCATCCAGTAAGGTCAATCAAAACTGTGTTGATGTGAAGCATCATCTCCACTCTTTAAACAAGTTATACGTTGTGAAGAAGTGGCCTTGTGAGACCCTGAGCCCTCTCGATTCACCCTGGCCACAGTGCCAAGATGAGCGTCCACCACCCACGTAATCTTTTTCTTCTCCTGGTGCGCTGCCACTCTCACCCACGCCCAGTCTGCCCACGGCGATGACAGCGCTTGGCATCCCGAGAGACGGGGAGAAGACAGTGAGTCACTCGGATGCTGCTAGTGGATGGGTGGATACAGAGTGACTCTTCACACTCCAAGGTGACGAGGAGGAGGTGGCGAAACGGGGAGTTGGAGAAGCAGCCAAATGTCCGTTGGAGGAAGACACATTATTATACAAAAATCCCTTCTAGGCCCGCATACATTGCGTTTATAAAAGACTCAATTTGTTTGTATACTTTATCAGTTACGGGGGGGTCAGGGTTGTCACACACTGTAAAATCTGACAAGTTGATCAAATAACCTTGGAAACTGATTGCCATGAAAAAGTAAATATAACTATTAATTTATGTTACTTTATATCTAAGTGTTAAATTTAGGCTACTTAAAATTTAGCTTAACTTAATTTTGTAAAGTTGCTGTGACCTAAAAATGACAAGTGAAATCACCTTCCTCTTTCAAACTTTAGGCAACTTCTGTAAACCTAGTTAGTCAGACTTAACTTGATTAATATGATTGTCTAGTTTACAACCAGCAGAATACAGATATGTAGCTCAATAAATTTGGATTACTTGCTAAAACTTGGAAATACTGATTTGACTAAACTTGTCATATTTAAGTTGCAACAACTTTACAAAATGAAATTAACTTGACTAAATTTGGACTAAACTTGACAATTTGATATAGTGTATACATAATTTAAGACTAATAGTTATATTTACTTACATTTTCAAAGCAATCACTTTCGTAGATTTATTAAAGGTAAAATTGTCACATCAGTTAGATTTGGCTCCCTAGAGGGTGCTGTTAAAAAACATTTGTACTGAAATTTCTAGATTTGGGGTCAGGGGTCACCTACAGTATAATTTCAGGACTGCGATAGTTGACACTGAGGCCAGAAATCTTGTTTTTCGTGCCCAAATGTAAATATCAAACTCTTCTGTGCTTCTCTTCTAGGCTTTTTTTTTATACAAAAGGTTTATAATAAAACAAGTATTACTATTAAAAAGTAGCCAGTGAAGTGATATATATCATTAGACAGCTTTTTTCTTAGCAAGCCAATAACATGCTGTTGTTTGCCTAATTTCTAGCAAAAACTTTACAGTTAGGGATGCCTGTCACATTCTTTTTAGGGTCAATTGTCACATGAATTGTTCTTTATATTGGTATATAAGGATAAGAAATGTGCTTGTGAGAATGATTTTTCCTGTTTATGTTCTTTTGATTAGGAATATGTCGGTTATTGTATTAAAAATACAATGAAATTGAACTTCATTTTAAAGTCATTTTTGAGATTGCCTCCATTTGTGTTTTTCTTTTACCCAATAAAATAACATACAGACAATTTACCCCATAGAGTGTGACTACCAACCCTACGATGGGGATGGTTGTAACAAGTGCACAAAATGCATTTCTCAGTCCATATTTTGAACAGAATAAGCTCACTCCCTTACTTTCTGAGATTTTAGGTTTCTGTTGCACATTGACAGAGACTGTATTATGGATACAGTTTTTGTGTGACAATCAACCCAGTTCTCTACATATTGTACTCATCAGTAATAACATTACATCGGATGAACATTTATTTGCCAATATTTGCAGTGCGTGTGCAAAACTTTTTTTCAGGGTTACTTCATTTGGCATTTACCTCTCTCTATCATATCCCACTGAGCAGCAGTGATAACAGAGTTTCTTTCAACCACGGCTAACGGTCTCTGATGGTTCTACATACGGTTTGCCACGCTAACTGTGACATTTAGCAGATTTTACCCAGTGGGGCATGTGGACCTCCATGTTTGGCAATGACACAAAAATGAAAACAAGCTTGTCAACAACAAACAAAGAGCTGGATTTACACCTGACCTTTGCACCTGCTGCTGTCATTTTCTTCCTCCCCTCTGCAGCTCTTTCAATGATTTGGAAATGTTACAGTTCTTTCATACCTGTTTCAAATACACCCATCTGTTTTAGCCTTAATTGCACACCGCTGAGCTGTGTATTATTTCATTTTTCACTCAAGGGTGCTGCAGATAAAGCTATCACTGTTAATCCACCTGCAGACAGACGCCTGTTACGCACCAACAAGCACAGATTTCAAAGAACTAATTGGCTAATGCTGTTTATGTTTGTCTTGAAAACGCAGGTTGTCAGAGCTTTGCTCCTCTTCCCCATCAATTCATTTCACTGTCATTGACATTTTTTTTTGGATTCTCAACCCCCTTCCTAACCCCTCCATGTTCACACTTTCCCCTATCTTCTCTCGCCTTCTCTTCTCTCTGGAGAGTCTCCAGCTGTGCCTCTGTCAGACAGCTGTGGGGCAAACTGGGGTCTTAAGTGGAAACACAAGAGCTCATGCTTTTTGCAGACTGATTAACAAAAATATTTAATATCAGGATGAGAAAAATGGTGATTTTACCGCTAGGCCTGTGAAAAAATTTTGGGGAGGAAGATGATTCCCATTTTAAAAATTGAGACTCCCTCTTTGTTCATTCTCTTTGCCAGAATATCAACTCCCCCCGCTGCATCAATTATGCACGATGGCCACCATATTAATAACATTCTCTTCACCAAGACTCAACCTCATTAATACTGTAAGCGGCCACTCTAAAAGCCATTCATATTACTTCCCCTCAGAGTCTGTTATCTGGAATCCCCCCCATTTTAGTGAGTCAGATGACAGCAGAGATCCACAGAGAAACGGGTCACGGCTGGGCTATCATGAAGTAGGACTCCTTACATCACTCCCCCAGTCAACACATATATAAACAGAGGCAGTCATGCAGACTTAAAGGGCATTTGTGCCTGTAGGCACACACACACACAGGCAGTGTAAAACACAAATGCTATCTAAGGACAAACTTATTTTGTCTGAATGAATGTCAGAGCATATTTTGGTGTTGTTTCCTCTCGTTTTTAAACGGCAGGAAACAGCCATCAAGGGCTTTCATAAACAGATGCACTGCAGGGAATCGGAGCATGCAGGCTCTCAGAAGTGACAACACTTGCTGGTTCACAGGTGATGTTCAGTATGTGCCTCATTTTAAAGCACTTAGATGGAGAGTGAAATGATTATTATTCAAAACTATAATCAGACACTGCTGGCCAAAAGTTTTCAAATCCATATTATTCAAAATGTCATGGAGCTTTAAAGTAGTGCCACTTTGCACAAAGGGAAAGCAGTCATTGTCTTATGGATTACACTGGTACTGGTAGAATGTTAAAGGCTCACATACTGCTTTCTTTTTTTCATCAGTTCAAAGAGAAGGTGAGCGAGAAAAATAGAGGAAATGTCTGCAGGCTGTTATGTAGGTGGGCAGCAGCGTCCGTGGTGTCAGGAAATGTGCGTTCAGATTTAGCTAAATAAAAAAAAAAATGCACTGAAACAAAGAAACTGAGCTTTTCTTATAAGAGACAGCAGAAACTGTATCTAAACAACCATCTTACAAAATAAAGTATTTTAAATTTTAAAGCTACCCTTGGTGGGTGTGATCACGGTATGTATAAAATAAAATAAAAAATAGCTCTTGAGAGAAAAAGGAGGGGATTTTAACACCAGACAGTCAAATTAACAATGTTATCCTTTGGTTATTTCATCTATTGAAACCAAAATATAACATATGTATGACAAAAAAACTGCATCTTCAGTAAAAACCTAACAACCACTGTATAGTAGCTTATATGAGCTATGCCTCATTATAGGAATAGAGGATGAAGCCAGTAGCACTGCAAATGTAATGCTACGGTTTGAGTGCAAGAGGCAGACTGCAAGAGGGAGCAGAGGTGGGAGAGACAGTGAAATTGGTCCCTCTGTTGGATTAAATTGGTAGTACAAGGGTTGGACACGTGATCATCACCCCACTGCCCATCCACACAGGCTTTCTCATTAAGCCAGAGCACTAAAACATAATCCCAACCATGAGTGTGTGTGTGTTTAAGAGAGAGAGAGAGAGAAAAGGGAGACAGAGAGAAGGAGGGCACAGACGTCAGACTGCAGTGGCAGTCATTTTCTCTCTCCTTTTCAATACAGTGACCGCAATGGATAAATCAAGATATAAGGCAAGGCACCCTCCAGAGGTGAGACAAGAAAGAGCAGTATTAAGCAAACTGATTGTTGAATATGCAGTTCGTAATCAGAACTAGGACAAGTCATGTGTTTCTATCCAAACAGTAACTATAAATTTAACATTAATGTATCCACATAATTACACGCAGAATTAAACGGAGGATTCTTGTGAAAAGTAGTGTATACGAAGAACACAGCCGCCTGAACTCAACCATTTTGTATCCCTAACACCATGACAAAGCTGCATTCTCACACCTTCTTCCCATCATACTTTTCTCTGTGCATAAGAACTTCCCCATTTTTTAAATCCCCAAAACAAAAGTCCCATGGTAACCACAATCCTTTTACTCAGGTGGACACAGTAAGCGGGTAGAGGATGCATTCTCTGAGTATGGTTGTTTGCGCTGATCCCTTGTGTACCTTGCTTTCAAAAATAAAGGGCATGAGAGAACTAAAAGCAGCACAAATCCCTCCCGCTGGGGCCCTGTAGGGGTTAAACAGCTCCTTGGTTGTCCTGGTTCAGCCTGTGCATAATCAAACAGATTCTCGTTGTGGTACTGAACAAAGCTATCAGAAAACGCAGGCAGGCTTTGGATACTTCCCTCTTAGGATGCCCTGGCTTTGTATACTTGCCGGATGTGAGAGGATGGAACCCGTGGTTCTGAGCATGACAAAGCTAATCTAATGACTGCAACAACATCCCGATGCCACTAAGAGGGAGCACGGATGGAGGACGAGTTGCTGGAAGTGGGGAAAGAAGGGGAGGGGTGGTGATAAGTTCTTCCTTTTATCTGTGACCAATTGTAAGCCTGTGATGTTCTCACTCAGCTGCAGGGCATGCATTTAATGTGTTTTTTGTCCATCTCATCCTCGGAAACTCCAGTTTTCTCGCTATCTCACGCTCAAGGCTCGAGTCTGTGCCACTGTGTTTGTGACTTTCTCTTAAACCCCCCCCCCCCTTTTTTAAAAGAAACAATTCTCTAATCTCACACACTTCTCCCTCGCTTGCTCACTTCCTTTACCCTCCGTCTGACTTGGCATTTCTGCTCAAGATGCTGCACATCTTTGGGTGACATATTTCTCTTTGTCTCTCTCTCTCTCTCTCTCTCTCTCCATTGTATCCACCCTGTTTCCTCCTGCTTGCATCTTCACAGCACATGCTGGGACTGATGTCTGGGTGGGGGTGGGTACATGCTGGCAGCTCCCTGGAAACAAGACTAGTTCATCATTTCAGAACAGTCTCCATGGTAACCACAGATAGCAGCACTAACCTCACTCACACAAAGGACACACCCTTGCAAGGGAGAAAAACAGGAAGTGCTACATAAGACGTGTATATAACAGACAGACAGGGAAATAAAATAAAGAACCCATTTCCAGTGAAACACTCTGCTGTTCTGACACCTTGCATTAAAACTGGTGATAAGGACATTTATACATCATGCCTCTGGTCCATCTGTCCAATCCATCTGTGTACTCCACCAAAAAGACTGAGGTGAATGCCTCTGTTAGACTGCAATCTTTGGGTCTGTGAACCACTTAGCTGCATGCCTCAACAAGGATAATGTACTGTACAATCAATAATTTAATACAGCACTGGGGGAGGCAGAGTTAGAAGCTTTTATCGGACACACACTCTGAAACCAAAGTCATCATCATATGCATACTGCCAGAATGCTCTCTCAAAAGCCCTTCATTGTGTATATTGTCTTCATTGTGGTTGTATAAAACACCCACAGCAGGCAATATCTGCAGTATGCAGAAACGAGCACAGTCTCCACAAATAATCCTGTAACGCGACACATCGACACAGACACGATGTCCTGATGGCTACATGGATAAAAGCCTCTCTTCCTCGTCCATCCTGACCCTTCGCCCCGCCCAACTGGTTTGGCTGTGATTGACACTAGGTGCTGCCGGCCCCGCCCAGCCGCAGAGCAGAAAGGGAGGGAAGAGCTGAGCCGAGCGGAGCTGATACCTCGATCGGTGCTGAAGCTTCCTGCTGCTGCTGCTGCAGCGACTAGCGGAAAATTACCTGCCCCTCCCCCTCCTCGTCTCTCTCACATTCACAGAGAGCTGCAGCATACAGAACACATACTGAACCACTTTTACACAGAAACAGCTTCAGGCATTGTTTCAGGAACAGTATGGAGAGCTTGTACATATAGCAGAGACTGTATCGGAGAGCGAGGCAACTGCCATCACCAAACATGCGCATGTAGCGCGCTGCCATTTTTAAATCACACGCTGACCCACTTAACAGCTTCACACAGCCCATACGCATTCCCTGCAATATGTGAAGTCTGTTTGAGAGCTCTGGTTCAGTCTCCTTCACATTAAAGCAGCCGAACGAGCGGAGTTTTGACAGATCAGGCCACGCTTGTTTGTGCTGGACCACTCCCTGAAATGAGGTCACTTTGTCTGAGTGACTCAAAGCATCACAGATTCACAACAACACAGAGTGCTGTGAGCTTCACCGACAATATACAGCACGATCCACCAGTTAGGAGCAAGGATGACGTTGTTTAATACGTATAAATGCCACGCGGGTGTGTATAAAAAAGCTACATTTAAATACAGTCAAATTCAATCACTGAAAAAAACTGAAAACACGAGGCGCCTCTGTGGGTTATACTTCGCATGAACGGATCAGGGTCGCCTCTGTCCCACTCTGTGCACACATTAGGGATGTTAATGAAAATATATTAGATCGTGTTTACAAGGCTGATGGCACACATGTCTGCAGAGATGGACGTTAATTCCCTGTTAGTTCTCTCAGCTGCTCCCCTTCTCGGGGAGAGCTGGTGAAGGAGAGGGGGAGGGGAAAGAGGCCTGGCAGCATGGAGGAGGAGGAGAAGAAAAAAGGAATAGACCTGAAATGAACAAAATCATGTTGCAGAGCAATAGGAATGGGGACAGAGCAGGCAAGGGTATGACAAATAAAAACAAAAAAAGTACATGCATGGATCGAATTGCACAACACAGATTTTGAGGATATGAGTATCATGTTTTCATCAATAAACCGGTAGTTAAGAGCAGAGATTTTTTAAAAAAATCACCCTATAGGAACACAAATAATTTCCTTGGCTCAGTATACTTTTATAATGAAAGTAAAAATCATGGCTTGGCAAAAAAGAGACTCCCTTAGGTTGTTAACCTATAATTAGAAATACACTATCACACACTACCCTTTAAAAGTATAACCTTGTTTCACAATACACTGGTGTCTTGCAGTGCAGTTTCTAACAGCTATAATATAAAGACAAAGTGCATGGCGTGATGAGTTCAAAACATGAGCCTGTATTTTAGACAAGCAGATTTCACAAAAAGGATTACTTGAACAACAATAAGTATGTAAGTAATCGCTCTGGAATGAATGCAGAGATATTATGAGTACAAACTGCAGAGATTTAAAGCTCAAATGGTGAATAAAACCAAGGATAAAGCGTGACTCCAGAAACACATTCATTTTAAAGAGCATAACGAAAATGAGTGAGCAATATCAAAGACAGACAAAAATAGGGATTATTTCAAAGTAGAGAAGTGGGAATTAAAAGGCCCTGCACACCCATGATACACCTGCATGTCACCTATTTGCTCAATTAGACTTTCCCTCAAGACAGACAGACTTAAATGTGAATGTAAACATAGTGCAGGCATGTTCACTTTGAGCTTGATGGACTTCTCCCTTACTTTCCCATTGTATTGGATGAGATGGGACAATGTACACCTGAATCATTGTTATAGGGCTTCCTTGTTGAATTCATTTCAACATAAACACAATGGAGAAGCACAGGTGTAAATAAAACACTTCACAACAGTCGAATTCCACTTAGTTGCTTTGACCTGTGGATAGGGCTAGGCTATATATTTATATTTAATAGATATTTTGCTTTTCTTCTCAGATTTTGGTATATTGTAATACCCTGAGTGTTCTTTTGCATACTGTCACTGTCACAGGCTACAGGGACACTAACATGAAACAGCAAAATTAGTAACACGTGTGCTCTCCCACTATGACAAGTCAAAATGCCTGTAAAATTTCCAGCAGCTCCTCCGAACTACAACCTGAGCTGAGAACTAATGAGCCAGTATAGCTGAAGAAAACACCTGTGTAATTGTGCAGGGCCTATAAAACAGAAATCTGATTACAATAAAATAGAAATCACCTGTGCATTTGCGCAGGGCCTTTAAAACAAAAATCCAAATAAAATAAAAATTAATGAAATTAAAATCTAAGCTAAACCTAAATCAGCAAATTCCTTGCATGCAGGGGGATAAGTGTGTACAGATTTGCACTGTGATCATGTCTATCACAGAAATAGGTTCTGAATGGCTGATGGAGCAGTTTGTACTTTTGTCATCAAAAGCTACAGTTAATCAGAGAGTAACACAGTGCAATGAAACATGTTAACAGCTTGAATGCTGAACGAGAACACGTCTCAAAACTGACCACAGCAACCAGACAACATCTAAACTAAAGCAAAGTCCCACCAATATAGCTGCTGCCAATTATTCTCTATAAAGTGTAGTAGCACAGAGGCCCTCCATCAAGAAACATGTCAACTTCAGGCTCTATTCCAGCGACTAATTTCACAAAACACAGAGAGGAACACAGGTCACAACAGGTCATCAAAGAGCTGATCACCATTACACAATGTTTACTCCAGGTTTTTCAATTTAGCATACACTAGTTCACGTTGAAGCAGGGAGTGTAATTTGCCAAACATTTATCACACATGAGACCTCAACAATCGATGGAAAGCCGATTCAAGGCGTTTATAAAGTAACAAAATGAATACTTACTCGGCTGGACTGCAGATATATATTCTAAATTAAAGACAACACAACTCATGCTAACTCCGATGTGCCCTCCTTGACGACGCCGAAGTTAGTTTCCGATTCGTCGCTTCCGCTTAAGCAGTGAAGGGAAACGTAATTTGCATTGTTTAACGACTGATTCGCGGCTTTTTTGCACCTCTCACTTAGTCAAAGCATGTTAGATATTTAAGTAACGCCTCGTTGCTGTCTGAAATCCACTTTTACTACTGTGAAACCTTTATTCTATCCTTTAATCAGAAGCGTCGAATCGGAGACTAACTTCGGAGTCGTTCTCATTTCTGCAGTGACAGGTAACGTCAGATACTGTCAAAATGGTTGCAATACAACTTAGAGACATTAGCGGCAGCACTGAGCGGGAAACGGACCAGCATCTGTTACGCGAAGAAGACGCGCCAAGTTTGAATCTTATACGGCTTGTTGTCATCCTGAGAATCTTTTGGCGTCACAGAGATCGAGCGAATTTCCTGTAACATTCTGTCATCGAATCCTTACGCTTTACCGGTTCCTATAGAAAGTTTAAATTATCTCCATTCAGTTGAGGTTTTCAACGTACACCTATTACGTATGTAACTGGGAATTCAATGCTTCAGTGCTCTAGTCCTCGCCGAGGGATAGACACCTGTAACAACCACCACTGTAAGTAAACGAAAATCAAAATGTTTATCTTTAAAAGGAAGTTTAGTCTCTCCAAACCATTTCCCGCTTTGCTGGTTTTTAGGTTAAGCTACAGCAATTGCTGAGTGAGATACCTTAGAATTAGCTGGGTGCGATGAAGACGGCAAGTAGAGGTATGCTAACGTCAATGTGTTGCTCAAGAAAACAGACATAAATGTTGGAAAAGTTGGTTGTGAAATGTGAGTAGCTTGAGGAGTTGCCGTGCGTGTTAATACATTTGTCCCTTTTTTTCTGGCAGCGACTGGGTTTCCATTTGAATCCATGCACACGGCAGTGAACACAAGCTAGCTGCTAGCTAACTACCACCGGTGCCGTCTGCTCTCCGAGGCCGCAGGCTAACGTTACACCTTTATCGGCGACACCTTGCCAGCCTACTGACGGTAAGTCATAATTATCAAAGATGGCTACATTTTTGGTATATTTTCCTTTTAGACTATACTGTCGACTGTCTGACTTAACTGACATTTTGTAAAGACCGCATGCGGTGTCTCAGTGCAGCACGCCATTTGTCTCATGCTTTTTAAAAATGTATTTATTTTTTTTATTATAACTATTTCTGTCTTTTAAAAATACGCTGCTTACTCTAAACAATGTGATGATTTTACTTAGTGTAGGCGACAGCTCACAAACTCCATTAATCACTGAATATTTGAGTAAATTGTGAATCCCACACATAAGTTACTATCGGAGATGACACCGACCTCTCATTTGTAAACATAGTTTTACAGTTAGAGCATCAAAGCACCGGTCTGACACTTAAAGTTAGGTAACAGAGAGCGATAAAGGATGAACCCACATGCTTAGCAGCGAAGCTTTTCTCGTTTTGCGTTATTTTTGGAAATTTCCAAATTTGTCTGGGTGTGAGGCGATGGCCTATTAATCAGCTAATTGTGCGTCGTCATTCATGAGTTGTTTCACACATTGTCTTTGCTGGCCGAAATGCTGGACTGTTGCATTTAGTGATGTTACTCAGAAGTTGTGTTTTCCAGAAGCTTTTTTATAATTGTTTATAGCATTGCATAATGCCTTTTCTTCATTATAAGCTGATACGAAATGAAGATATATTTTTCCTGTTTAGTTTTTTGGCAGTATTGCAATCCCCAGTTTTGAGGGTTTGCTCTGTGTGATAGAGGAAACACTTAAGTGACAAAGAAGCTCTCGAGGTTATAACAAGCTGATACGATTTCAGGACCGTGGATAGCGCTTATACTGAAAGCAGACAGAGGAAAGCAAAGGCAGAGTGCTTCTTCCACAGAGCTAGAAATGTTCATACTGGAGGAGACGGTGTACACTAAAGTTAGATCGCTATCTTTCAACAGCTTTGGCCGAATTGCATCTTACCTTTTCTTTGTTAGGTAAAGTCTGAGTTCTGGTAAAAGTGTCTCCACCGTTTATGCTGATCAGCTCCGCATCTACAGGCGGAAAC
>NC_056471.1:16989314-17083078 GCF_008729295.1 Plectropomus leopardus | reverse complement strand
AACTTTAAACTGAAACGTTTTTAACTCTTCATAGTTAAAAGACTGCAGGCTGACTATATCTCCAGTTTCTGAGTTGATATTCACCATTGTAGACAGTGGGTTACTGTTACTTTGTAAAAAAGAATAGCTAACCTGACTGTTCTGGTCAACGTCAGCATCAGTGGCAGTCACTGTTTTAATAACTGCTCCCACTGGACTGTTTTCTTTCACATATACATTAATTAGCGGCTCTGGAAACAGAGGTGGATTATCATTGACGTCAGAAACGTGTATTGAAAGCACACTTGTGCCCGAAAGTGACGGGGATCCTTTATCAGTTGCGACGATGGTGACGTTGTAGTTTGAGACACTCTCTCTGTCCAGCGGTCCGTCAACTAATAGAGAATAATAATTTTTGTAGTTTGTTTCGAGTTTGAGTGGAACATCATTTTTAATTTGAATGTTCACATCACCGTTTTTTCCGCCATCCTTATCGAGGACTGACACAAGAGCAACTACGGTGCCTGCACTAGAGTCTTCTTTTACTATGGTATGAAGTGACGTCACAGTGATCTCGGGAGCATTATCATTGATGTCCACCACCTCTACCAGCACTTTACAATGAGCAGACATGGGAGGTTGCCCTTTATCACTGGCCTCTACACGTATCTCAAAAGCCTTTTTTTCTTCAAAGTCTATATTGCCTTTTACCTTAATGACACCTGTTTGACTTTCAATTTCAAATATATCAAGTACATGATCTTGATCTTTGCTTCTCAGAGAATACACAATCTCACTGTTCAGCCCCTCATCTGCATCGGTGGCGTTTACAGCAATTACTACCGTACCCAGTGGCGTGTTTTCTAGGATTTTTGTCTTATATAACGTTTCGCTGAAAATCGGGATGTTATCGTTATTGTCTAAAACGTTAACAACGAGCTGTGAGGTGCCTGATTTCGGAGGACTCCCTCCATCTACAGCGGTCAGTGTCATGGTGATCACAGGCTGCTTCTCTCGGTCTAAAGCTTTCTGTAGCACTAACTCAGCAGATACACTGTCACCTGCTTTGTGCACAGCCAAAGAGAAATGCTCATTCTGGCTCAATTTGTAAGTACTGACTCCGTTTCTTCCCACATCTGCATCATTTGCTTCAGATAATGCGAATTTTACTCCTGGTAAGGTACTCTCTGCGATATACAGATTTTGCAATTTGGTCGAAAACATTGGGGCATTGTCATTAACATCTAAAATATCTACGTCAATACGGTAAAGCTTTAAAGGGTTATTTATGACGGCTTCGACACTCACCGAGCATTTAAGCTCCTCTGCACAAAGCTCCTCTCTGTCTATTCTCTCACTGACATACAGAACACCAGTCTTTAGATTTACCTCGAAGAATTTTCTCTTTGATCCAGTAACAATCTGAAACATACGTGATTCCAGGTCCTGAGAATTAAGGTTCAGGTCCTTAGCGATATTTCCAACAGGCGTCCCCGGGTTTACCTCCTCTGAGACGGAATAGGAGAGCTGCCCAAACACCGTTTCCCAGTAACAATGGAGTAAAAAGAGCACAAGATATATCCCGACATAGCTCCCTCGACAAAGCGAAGACATGTTTCTGTCCAATATGAGCAAAGCATGAATATAACTCCCACTTAGGGTCAGGTATTCAGCCAGTATGTAAGATATGAACTGAAGTGAGTTCTGAATGTCAGTGGAAAATTCTGTTTGTTCCACCGTCCTCCCTCTACAACAAAGACTGAAGAAATGTCCCAGTCGCCTGAAACGGGAGGGGCCTAGTTTTATCATTGAGTAGTGCTGTCTCTGATGGATCAACAGCGGCGCCACGTGGTGAAATAGACAGTATGCAGAGAGCACACTGTCAATGTAACGTTGGCTCATCTGAAGCAGCCAGTACGTCACACCATAAAATATTGATAATGGTATGTGCTACTGAATAAACTAACTCAATTAAGAGAGCTCGACATTATATTTCAGTACCATGGACAACGCACAAGCACATGTAAAGACTGTTAAACCAGTCCTGCTGTTTGTCTGTGAAAACTGTCCTTCATATACAAAAACAGAATGGACAACACACACACACACACACACACACACACACACACACACACACACACACACACACACACACACACACTCACACACTCACACTCACACACACACTCACTCACACACTCACTCACTCACTCACTCACTCACTCACTCACTCACTCACTCACCCACCCACCATAACTCATTCTACCTCCTTTCACTTTCCTCTCCCACTGCAGTGTAAACTTAGTTCATCATTTAGGCTTTAATTCAATTTAATTTAAACGGGGAGAATTTCTTCATAAATGTTACTTTAATTTTTGGTGAAATAACTGCATTGTGCCTCCCCAAAATCATCCGCCCATTTATTTTGGTATCTGCTCTGAAGGCAATTTCTGAATCGCACCATGGTTCTCTGCAGTAAATTGTCAGCCAATCTTTGCCAAATAGTTAAGACTTTTATCTTCCATTCGTGCCTTATGTTGTTATGTTATTGCCTTATTGTTATGCTGGTATTATGTCAAATTACCAGCTATTTGTATAAATGATGATTTCATTCAAAGAAACTGCATTTGAACAACTGCAATAGAAGGCTCAGCCCTTGTAAAAATAAATAACACATTTTCTTGCCACTGCATCCACATAATTCCCTTCCTCTTTTTTAAATTGTCAGCCTTGAGGGTAATAAATACATTTAATTGGACCCTACTGCTCTTCTGCATGCACATCCATATGCTGTGGTGCATTTTGGTGTATTTCAGCATTTCTCCACATTTCCACAGAGACAGCAGTCATGAGCTTTGAACATTCCCTCGTTTGTAATCCCAGGATTAAGCCCTGGGTTCAGAAACTCCTGTCCTATTTCCATTCTGTAGGAAACATGATTTGATTTGAAAATATTAATAACCATCACACACTGAGCCGCAGTTATCCTTTAACCCCCCCCCCAAAAAAATGCAATAATAATAATAATAATAGCTCACAAAAGATGACCTGTGTGCTCAATTTTCCTAATGTATGGCAAGAGGAAATATCATGTGCTGCATACAAGGACACTGAGGATGCAGGTTATTTACATTCACACAAGCACACACATACAGTGACCACCTGGCCCATCAGACCCAGAAAGCCCAGGATGAAATTCAGTGATTCATAGTTTATTTGTAGGTCACTGTCTATACTGCGCAGACCTTACTCGACTCCAATCTGGATTATTTTACTCATAAAAGTCATCATGACACACATGGATCACTGATACAGTTTACTCAGCTCTGTAAAGAGAATTTACCTTCATTTTGCATCCAGCTTTGTAGCACTATGACACTGTGACCTTGTTTTGTAGGCTAGCTGTGAACAAGTCATTTACTGCTAACAGTCACACCCTTCCAATAAATCATAAACAGCTGTGATGGTATCTACATTAACAAGCCACAAGTAAACCTAGTACTGCATTACGCTGAATGAAACCCCAGAGCAAAGACAGTGTCTGTTTGTCAGCTTGCCCACAGGGTCATGTGGAAGAAACACTGATTGTGTCATGGAGAAAAAAAAGATACTAAACACACACTTCACCTCCTCTTCTCATGCCTACAGCTCCTCTGGGAACCATCTGCTGGAGGATCAATTATAATTATATTATAATTTAAAAACCCATACACACAGAGGCAGGTACACATGTGCTGTTTTAACTGATGAAGTTTTAGTTAAAAAAATTGATCAGGTCCTCATTAAGATAGCAATCCATTTTTTATGTATGAACTCTGTATGCATTGATGAAAGTCGCATTTCCTGAGGATATGATAATTGAATAACTGAATAATTAATTGTGAATAAATGGTGGTTAAGAAAAATATACAGCATTTACTCCCAGATCACAGGGGGCTGTGTATAATGAATTTAGTGGTTAAATGCATGTGTGCCAGTTAATCTGCTTCTCTGTCTGTAGTTAACTATCACGTGGTAAGGAAGAAACAGTAGGCAGCACCAAGAGCAGTGTGATCAAAGGGGCAGAGGGAGCAGTAAGCAGTACGTGAGGAGAGGAGGTGGCATGGGCGGAAGCAGTTGGCAGCAGTTTTTTAGGCGTGTTCACTGCATTATTAAAGGGCTACCACCACATACAGTCATCAGATTGGCTTCTATATCTCCTCCATACTAATAATTTCATTATAGTCATTGTATAGCCACTAGTTGTGTGTGTGCTTGTGTGTGTGTTAAAAGGGTGTGTACTGTACTGTTAATGTGTGTGAGTAGATGGGGGAAGGGTGTTGAACATGCTTCAAGGCGAGTCTCATCCCCCTTTCCTCTCTCCTTCTGCACAGCACTCTTGTCTCCATAGCAACGCCATCTCAGGCACAGACATGATGCATGTGTGCACAAACACACACACCCTCACAAATGCAAAAGCATATGGGTTTATTTTTTAAAAGGCAAGGGATGATATAAAAAATAATACACTTAAACATTTTCATCTGCTACTGTTCACTTTCACACAGTCCTTTCATCTCATTGATTGAATCAGATAGAATCATTGTGACACACATACGTAAACCACGCTCCTGTGTATACCACACCCGTGTCCACAGTTGCAGTTGGGCTGCTCATGCATTGATAATGTAGCACTGCAGCAGCATATTCACTATGACAGATTCACTTTAGCAGCAGTGCCTGCCTCTCTTATCCACCCCCCACGGCCCCACAGAGAGCCTGACCTTTGCATTCATGCCCAACCCACTGTACCCTCTCTGGGCCAGGGCTCTGGGGACCACCCCCACTCCTGCAGTCTGCACACTACATCCTGCTCCGTGTGACGAGATACTGATGTCATCGTGCTGTTTTTGTGTGGGTTAGAGCTCATTACAGCACAAGGGGGCAACCTACTCCTTGTGCATGTTTCTTTCTTTACTCAGCAGCAATTTTCCAGTACTATATCATGCTTTCTGTTTAGATTTGTTCATTCTTGCTTTTTCTTTATGTCCTGAGTAGTTGCAATGATAAATCAATTATTTTTCCACTATCAAATTTTTCCACTATTGCCAACTCATCAATACTTTTGTTTGAGTAATTTTTTCTACAGAAAAAAAGTCAAAATTCTCAGATTACTTAAATGTGAATATTTAATATTTTATGGTCTCTTGACTGCTCTGTAAGGATAAATTAATTTTCTTCTGCATATAGATAAAACAAGACATTTGAGGTTGTTATCTTGGATTTTGGGAAACACTCATTATCATTTTCCATCATCCTCCAATATTTTATAGACCAAACAATTGATTAATCACAGAAATAACTGAAAGATTAATGGACATCGAAAGCAATCATTAGTTGCTTACTTGGACCTGAGGTGCCAAACCTAATTCATAGGTCACATTCTTGCTTGATTCTTCAATAAACAGCTGTGATATGACTTATACAGCACTTGATTTTTGAAACAGTGTGACCTGAACCACACCCAATTGCAGCAGCATACTAATGACTTAGACTATCTGATTGAGCAGAGGGGATGAGTGGAGATAAAGGGGTAACAAGACTGGCAAAATTTAACAGGAACAGGACACAAGGGAGTGAAATTGCAGGTGAGGAACCCATATGAAGGCAAAGTTAGGGAGAAAGGGGAAATGACTCTGGGAAGATAAAGAATTCTAAAAATAGAGGGGGATGTACTCTTGCTTTTCCATAAGAGGATATCTTCCAAATGAGAGAATTAACTCCCAAGCTACCATATGACACTAATATTTTAAGAATATTTTCGTGGGACTTTGTATTTTAAATCAGAATCCCCAGTTGTGCACAGACACAAAAATACTCTGTAGAGTACATTTACTAGATGTCTAGACTGCTGTTCGCTACACATGAACAGTTACGCAAAGATATCATCCATAACAGCATCTATGAGAGATAGATAAGAAGAGAGAGAGGAGGCTGGAAGATGAATCACTCCAAGTATTTAATCCAACTACCACTTAATCATTTATTTCCAAATCTGCGCTCGCCTCCACTGGTTTCTGGAGTAAGTAGGACAGGGGCGGGTTCAGAGAAACATGAGCCGAAACAAGATGAAAACCAGGACACAGCAATATGGAGCATGCCCAAACACACACATGCACATACCCTTGAGATAGAGGCACACCAACACAATGTTCACTCATTTGGAAAGTAATGGCACAATGCCCAAAAATCACATAATTAGTTACTCTACTGTAAAACAACAGGCAGGATAAACAGCATGCTGTTGTTGTCGAAGTGATTATTCTATTTGATGTTGTTGTGAGCTGTCATTTCCCAAAAGACAGGACAATAAAATGTATATTTTAACACAAATAACTATATTCCTAATACATTTTCTGTACAGTACTTTACAATTTTACATGTTACACTTTATTTTTTGGCCTCTCTAGCCATTGCATCCATTAAATGTAACAACATTCATAAATTGTGTCAGCTTACTGATGAACCATAGTATAAAAGCCAACATATTCTCATCATAATGGAGCTATGTTATTATAATTGTAGTCATTACATAGAGTCAGCAGAGGCAGGCTGTTTTATTTAACCTGTAATACTGAATCTACAGTAATCAGCACTAAGCATCTATACAGCATGAATCACTGTCTCTGTGTGGAGTTTAACTGCGGGAATGAAATCATCAGGGTTTGTGTGGTTTGCATGTGTTTGTGTGTGAAAGAGAGGTGTGAGAGTGAGAAATGGCAATGGCAAGAGGGACAAACAAAAAAGAGGAACAGTGTGTGTACATGAAATCCATTCATATGTAGTTAATTTTAGCTCAGTGGTGATTTCAATAAGTTTTTTTTTTTTAAATAATTTTTTTAAAAACATCTAACCCATCAAACAGGTTGTGAAAGTGGAAGCGCCTTCATGCTTTACTTTGCAACAAGAGATCATTAATCAAACCTGTCAATGAATCAGGATGTACAACAACCTTTGGTAACAGCAAAGGTAGCAGTGGAATCTGATTGGTCTGCTAGAATCAATGTGACTGGTAGTGGACACTCTGATTGGCTCAACGCTGCGCTTAGAGACAAAGGCAGTGTCTGATAGATCTCTGCTTTCACAGGGTGCACCCATAATAGATTCACTATCTCCCCTCATGTATCCATGGTGACGCAGATGCAGCCCCCGTCAGTGCCCCTCCCTGCAGCCCCCTCCCTTCACACCCCTCTTTGTGAGCACTGAGAACATATGCCAAGGACAGTGCATTTATTTTTCCCCTAACAGCAACCATACAAAGTCAAAAATATGGGTTATGTTACACAGAAATGTATATATTTTCCACATTGTTCCCATTCACCCATTTTTACAAAAAGCATTTAATGTCACTCCAGCTCCCTGTACCATCTCTTTCTCTGTTCCCAACTCACACACAGAAACAGCCTGAACCAAACAATTTTTGTAGGATTAAGAATAAATCTAGCTTTGTAGTCAGCCATGGATAACCCAGATTTGTCAATCAAACAGTTCACTGGGGAAGAGGGCATGGACTGTGTTTGGCTTTAACCAGAATCTAAAATGGGACAGGACCCGCTATCCATTGATCAATACTGACACAGAAACTCCATAACAATACCAGTCAATACACTACCACATACAGAGTGGTAACATGCTAAATAATTGAATGTATTGACACACAGACACACATAAGGCACAAAAGAAATGGCATGCTATTTCCATTTTTTGCCACAAGGGGGAGCTTTTTCACCCTTGTCTTTGTTCTCAGTTTCACCATGCACAGACAGACACACACTGATGTCAGAGGCAGGCAATACAATAAAGCCTCACATTAGATTAGCACGCTTACCCACTCCAAAATTGTATCAGTGGTACAGATACACTAGCAGTCTTGGTGTCTGCTACACCTTTCCCCTGTCTGCGGAAATGAAAATGTCAACTCTCCCAGATTGTGAAGGAGATGTGAATGAATCTAGCAATACCTGCACATTCCGAACCAGCCTGATACATATCAAAACAAAGAGGAAAAGACAGTGATAATGCCGTCAGCCACAACTAAAGCATGCAGAATATACTGTATCTTTTATAGAGCACTTGCATATAGTTTACATCATTCACATACTAAGGGCAATTACATAACAGCAACTGGAAGGCATAATTTATCCACACTTTTGTGTCCCATTTCTATTTTCCGTGCATCAGCAAATTATACCTGCATATATCAATGTAGCATTGTGTAATGTCTATTTTTAGTTTTTTATCAGTCATGCAGTACTGAATATGCAGCAGGCAGTGCTGCATGGAAAGTGCACTGCAGGTGCAGGCCTGCTGCGCAAGGGCTTGTCCCATATCTTTAAAAAAAAAAAAAAAAAAAAGGTCTGAATTATAGAGGAGAGTGCTGGCCTGCAGAGAATCTGATGTTGGGAACAGCTGAAATGGTTTTGTGAGGTTGCTCCACTTTCCGCAGAAAATGAAGATAACTATTTATAAAATAATGACTTGCCTACCAATCATTTAAGCTTGGGCTGTACTGCTGCCGGTCTCCGAGAATAGCTAACACCATCTTCCACTCTCATCAGCATCAAAACTTAAACAGCTACACGGGCATTGCCCCAGCATGTGTAGCAACTGAAGCCTCTTATAATGTTGTGAGGATGTTAAGTGCACCATGAGTGTGCGTTTTAACATGTATTTGTGGTATGTTAGCTGGTGTGTGTGTGTGTGTGTGTGTGTGTGTGTGAGAGAAAGTGAGTGAGTGTGTGATAAAGGGTGAGGTAAAAGGCTTTGCACTTAGTGGGACCTCTTTCGCAGCAGACATTTTGACATGTCATAGCAGGAAAAGCACAGATTTAACTAATAACACCAAAAGTGGCTCTTTGCTTTTCAAGTGTTCCAGTGAGAGTGACAGTGAGTCAGCGTGCACAATACCAGGACACTTAAATCAAAGCAGCTAGATTGAATTTAGCCATTATTAATTTCATTATTAACACCTGTGCTTTCCCTGAAATGATAAGCCAAAATGTCCTCTGTGAAAACGCTTATTGCCAGTTTGCCAGTTTGCCAGGTACACCTACCTAAAACTAATAGGCACTGATGCAACAGCCTTGCAACAAATCCTGCCTTTGTGAGGTTTATAATATTCGGCATTGGTGAAATTATTTTACAGAGATGTTGTTTATTGTATTGCTCTTTAAGTAATTTGCAGTGCTGTTGAACTGCATTCTGAGGTATTTCTTAAGCTGTATCCACTCCAGTCTGTTTGTTTAGAGTATACATTAAAAACATCTCTCAGTATAATGCATTACAACTCAACAGCACCACAGCCTCCATGACATTAAAATTAACAGGCCTCTCTCTTGATCTAACATTAGCTGGAATACACAGCTACTGACAGTAAATCATACAGCAAATACAAGGCTACAAATAGGATAAATGAGTCTAAGAGGTGATAGGATTTGAAATATGTAATATATATAATATATATGAAGTGGTTACACACATATAGAGAGGGTTCATAATCTCCTTTTGATTTTAACCACATTATTTAACAAGACAAGACCCAAGCAAACACACAGCAACAATACAAACAAAACAAAAAAGCGGCCTGGACATTATAGCCTGGAATTTAAGGGTGAGTGGCATCCCAAGCTTTCTGTCTGTGCTGTTGCCTTTTTAGAGCTACTCTTCATGGCATCATTAAGATGATTCCACCTAATCGCATTAGAGGAGCGACATAGTAGAATTATTACTTTACACACTTTGCTGAAGCCTTAATCCAGGGCAACTGGGAATACTGACAGCAGTGGCAGAATAGAAACGAGGCTTTGACAGGAATTTCCTATTTATAACACCTGAAGGAACACTGATGTTTTATGTTTTTAATTTCCATACTGTATCTAGTTCACTGGTTTCACAAAGGTAATATTTACAGCAGGTGACAGATAGCATTATATTTGTATTTTACAGGTCACTGACTGTACTTCCTCTTATACTACAGTACAAGCATATATCGTTGCTCCACAAGAAGCACCATCAGCACAGTTTACTACTCTACTTTCTCAGTTAGAGGACAAAGCAAAGTGAATCAGGATTAAGACGAGCATAAGGAAGTAAACAAGGGCTTAGGGAACAATTATACTCCAGTCTTATCGCAAAGACCCCGTTTACAGTAGTCTGTAAACAAGCAGACCAAACTCCTTGTTATTTTGGTATCATGTTTTTAACGCCTTTGTTGTCTCTGCTCAGTTTTGCTCCTTTACTTGAATTAAACAGATTCTCACTTCATTATCTGTAATGTGATGAATAGATTATCTAGCCCAGTGTCTGCTCTGGACGTGTTAGTTTTGGATGTGCATGAAATATTTAGTTTTTGGATTATCATGTAACACCAGATCTTGTTATCTGCTGTTGAACCCTGCTGATATCTAAACAGTCAGACAGTACACATCAACATAAGATGTGACACACAAACATTGAGGCACTGAGACCTGCATGAGAGGAGAGACATAGACTCAGAAAGAGGCACTGTTGTTTGCAACTTAAAGCAAATCAAAATGCCATGTCTCTGCAGTGAAGCTGCATACAACGCAGTGAAACTAAATGTTAAGTAAAGCCTCTGTTATATCTGCCGATACCCTGACAGTGCAAGTTTGACACTTTAAATGGCTAATCGCAGTCTCAGAATGTGTCACATACACACATATGACTAATGTGAAAAAAAGTCAATATCTGAAAGGAAGCAACCTCACAGAAATCATTTTTGAATCTTTTTGTAGATTAGGTTAGATTGTAATAAGGAAAGCATGCAAAAATCAAAATGGCTATTGGATTGTGCATACCAATAAAGCACCACTTATTTACCAATCAAACAACATTCATGTACTGCAATACTATTACTAATCCTTGAAAACAATATGTAATTGTCAACAGTACTCATGATCACTAATAGTGCAGCCCTCATATGCACACACACAAACTGAAGCCACAGCATCAGGCCCGAAGCTGCACACAGGGAGCCAGCAGAGCGTTAGCTTTTAATGAGACATGATGAGCTGAGCACTGTCAATAAAGAGTCAGTTAACAATACACAACAACATGCATCGTATTGTACATATAGTGTAAGTTGATCCTTATTGCAGAGTGCATAGAGCATATAATCAACTCAGTTAAGGTGAGCAGCGATGCTGTAAACCATGGCACTAAAACATGAACAACTTCAGCTTTCAGAAATCTCATTTTTTAAACAAATGTTTGTCTCATCTGGTATGAAAAGGGGAGAACCATGTGTACAACAAAAAAAGCAACCCTGACCATAACACACCCCAAAAAAACTACTCACATAACAATATTTTTCGTAACTCCAACCGTGATAAAGCTCATCTCGAACTAAAATGTGTGACTATTTGTATATTTGTTGGAATAAAATTACAACATGCAGTCATATTACAGGAATTGCATAACTATACATTGTGGACGCACATCGACACAAACGCAGACAAATGAAAACATACAGGAAAAAAGGGTGGTGAAAGAACTAACCTGAAGGTCTATTTTGAAAGCATTACAGTTTTTTTCAGTAAGCTTCAACACAAGCTATAATTCTAGAAGCATTATCTCTGAAACTATTAACACTCACAGCCAGTGCACTTACATAGCTTGCCAAACTGAATGCACATTCTTCGCTTTACATTCACTATGTATTTTATAACACTTTTTGCAAACTGTAAACATGCCTCACTGTTTTATCCTTAGTTTGCAATTTAATAACACACTTCTTGCAAAACTTTTAACACTGGTCTCTACATTGCAACACTATTTCGTCACTTGCAAGCAAACAAACAACAACAACAACAACTACAAACATCTTCCCCTCAATTTTATTGATGGTGTGTTATGTTCAGAATATGCATCTACTGTATACTTTACTCATTTGGACACCTGTTTTCTATGTGTGTTTACTACATGTATGGCAACTTTATTGCAAACTGCTCTGCCCTGCTACAGATTTGTTTTTTTTTTTAAACATTTTGCAAGAATTGTTTTCTTTTGCAAGAGATTTATACATTTTTGCTGGTGTGACGTTTTGCAATTAATGTGCATAGTTTTGCAAACATAGCCCAAGTTTCAAAGATAGTGCTGAAGCAATCAGAAACCCCCCCAAAACGTATTGAATATAATAGCCATTTACAATTGCTAAAGCCAGTCAGTTCAACTACAAATCGCCAAAATAGCCACTCTGGGTTCATGTAAAGGACACACACAGTAACAGAGGACAGGTCCAGATTCTTTCACCTTTGGCTCCAGGCCTGAGGCTGTGAAGAGCCAGACTAAGGTTTGGTAGTGCGCATCTACATTTGCTGCAGTCATAAGTATGAGAGAAAGAGAAAGGTGCTCAGGAATATTGCTGCGTTCAGAGCTCTAGTTTCTACAGAGAGAGGAGGTGGTGTGGTGGTTGTCTCTGTGGTCAGAGAGAGGGAGGATAAAGGAGGGAGCATGATGGAATAACTGCTAATAGACAAAACTGTTTTCCAATAGAATTAGCAACTAAACTAACAATAACACAATTAAATGAAATATGGAGGTGAAATGAGCACGAGGGGGAGAGTAACAGCCTCCTAAAGGTGTCAGCCATTTTCTAACAGCTTGTAATTACAAGAAGAGACAGGAGGGGGCATAAGCGAGAGCACCAGATAGAGGAAACTAGGATGCGGAGGTGTAGGAGAGGGATGAAGAAAATCAGAGACAGAGATTCTTTGTGTAAGAATAAGATACAAGAACAGATATAAAAACAAATAGATGGCCTGAAGAAACAAGCAAATGAAAAGACACCATTAAAAGGTGAAAATGAGAAGCAAAGCACACCAAGCTGGAGAGAAGTGGGGTAACGATAGCGAGAACAAAGGCAGAGGAAGAGGCAGCCAGTCGGTGGGAGGAGAGAGTGGGATATGAGTCAGGCTTACAGCATTAACACTCATCTTCCACACCCATGTCTCATTGTTTTATTCATACACTGCACCCACTGGATAAGATGGCGGGAAACACAGAAGAACATTTAGCAGCCGGCACACATGTAAACACACATGTACACAACTCAAGTGTGTGTGGCTACAGGGCATCGCATAACCAAATCTCCCTAATATCATGATAGAATAATAGTACTAATCCTAAATGCCAAAGTTCCTGATTTCATTATTTTTTCATGACAGATGGTTCATCTAAAAATAAACACAGCAGACCAACTTCACAAAATGAAAAGCTACATGTGGGATGAGATGACTCACCCACTGAGCAGAACAGCTCACTGGTTCACACCACCAAAGATGACCAGAGAGAGCACAATGACGTTCAGACAATTTTGAAAAATAAGGAGAAAACAGATGAGACATTTCAGGCTGTAATTTTAACCAGTGTTATAAAATTAACAAGCTTTCTGTCTTTAGCTACATGACCATATCAATGTTATGTGATCACACACACACACACACACACACACACACACACACACACACACACACACACACACACACACACACTTGATATCCAAAGAATGACTCCTTGTGCAGTTCTGAAGATTAATGAATTCTGTTTCTGTCTATACAGTACTGACCACACTCCTTGTTTCTTAAAAAAAAAAAGTCACTTTTGTAGTAAAATATTCTATCAATAATTTAAGGTAAAAACTTGAACCTTTAACATTTTAACTTTTTAAGGTTATACTCTGCTGGATTGTCAGTTACTGGTTGTAAGCACACGTACCAGCGAAAGTCATAGTAAACGCCAACACCAGATTCACTCTCCTTTGGCATTTTGCCTATTTGCATTTTTTGGTACTGTGTCTTTTGGATGCCTGCTGCTTACAGTTTGGCACCTTGTCACTTCATTTTTTTATAAAGCCTCAGCCTCACCTGAGCGCTGTGAGGGTACACGCCCATAAATGTCCAAGGCACAGAAAATAAGAAGAAAATAAAGGCAGAGTCGCCACAGAAAAATACACCGCCACAAACTAGTAGTGGGTCATAAGTGATGATTAAAAGGGATTACTTCTCTATGAGTCTATACTTAATATTATTTTTTTTTAAAAATCCTGCATAGTATATCTAAAAACTAGAGCACTACAGTTTACTTCTCTGTGTTGATGTAAATGAAAATGCCTCACAGTTCGAAGAGATGCAGAAAGAATATTTGTAGAGGATCATGCAATTCTCAAACTAAAGTTAACCTGTGGGAATCACCACAATTCATGTTCTTTTTTTCTAAGCAGAACAGCAATATGCTCTTTGCAGACACAAAAAAAACACATATCACTATCAAACACAGGCAAGTCATACCCCAGTTAAACAGACCACTCAGCGAACCTAACATACAGCTAATGAAACATACTTAAAGTTATACAGAGCTGTTTCTGTGTTAGTTTTCAGACAAACTCATTCTAATCAATGTCTTATAACTGAACACATATACAGATAATAGAAAAATGGCCAGCAACAGTCCTCCAGAGGAGTTCTACTTGTTAACCAAGTAAAGTATGAATAGAAAAGGACAAGTTATCAATTCTGTGTGGTGGCTACATTTAAAAAGCCATAAACACATTAAAGATTGACTATACAACTTTTTTTGTGATTTCCCAAACAGGCACATTCAGAGAAATAAGAAAAAAAAAAAGGTGCTACAATTATCCAAGATGCTTAGTGGGGGCACAAGGCGAGGCCAAATAGCCACAGGGGGAAGAGGAACCCTGCAGCTAGAGACTGGATCCATCAAAAGCCAACATCTGATCCCATCCATGCATGGCCAGAAATAAATACAACATCCAACATTAAATCAGACAAGTGTACGGCGGCTGTGGCCTTCTACCCCTTCTACCCCACAGTGAGCAGTGCAGGGATACATGCTGTAAGAAGGCAATCCTCTTACTAAAGCTGCATCCAGTGTCTAAACAGCTGACTCTGGATTTCCCTCACCCGTTCATGCATACTATCAATCAGTACCCCATCCCATAACGCTAGATCTCAGGACACTGTATGCTTTTAGGTTTGCAACAGGGTGACCTTAAAGGAAATTTTTAGCCAACTGTGTCTGCAGTTGTTTTTTTCTTGCATGCAGCCTTGCGCCGGCCGCTCAGTCAGTTCAATCCTCCAGGCATGCAGTGATGACCTAAGCACAGAAGCAGATGTTGTGGCTGCATGAGCACCGATGCCAAACAAGTGCAGTGCAGACCTACATCTGTTCTGATCTCTGTTGATTCAGAAAAAAAGACTATTTAAACATAGCCCAGGGCTGACTGCACTTAGCAAAGCTGTTAAGGACTCGTTATTACACCAGACAGATGTATAGGCAGGTCTACATGTTGTTCAGTCATGTTTTTGCATTAATTAGATTATTTCAGGTTAGATAATAGTTCATTCAAAAGCAAAGCACGGGGGCACATCACCATGATGCAGCAGAGCTAAGGTCTTATCTGGCATGGATTTTAAATGACACATGAAGATAGTTTTTGCAAATGGTTTTCATGAGTGCAATGCTGTTAATGTGTATGAAAGCAGACCTGGTTATCACCCTGAAGAAAGGCTATGATTCAGCCGCAGTGGAGTGATTATAAAGTGAGACTGGCAAAGTCCAACCTATAGGACTCGTCCACACAGCCATGAGTCAATGGACTGAGATGTAATGAAACTGAGGGCTTATATAACTGAGTGGTGGAGAGGAGAAAGGGTCAGCTCTTCTCACACAACACCAGGCATAAAAGAGATGGGAGTGAGACACAAAAATTGGTTCACAAATTTACAGATTCTATACTATTTGCTATGATATTAAGGTAACCAGGTCAGACTCACTTGACAAGCTCATGGATACAACCGGCATGTCTCTTTATAAACAGGGAAGAACCAGGTTTGACCCATATATTTAAGAGCAGTGACTAGCCTGGGCCAATTCACATCAAAGCCACAAATGGCTCTGAATCAGTCTCGTCATGTTCTAGGACAAATGACAAGAGCGAAAGGAGCTGTGCCAGGGAGTCTTGGCCCACAGTTGTGAATGCAGCCCACAGTGAAATTTTTGGCCCACTGACTCTGATTTTACCCTGTTAACCCTGAGGCATAGGAGTGTAGTACATCTGCATGTTGTATTGTTAGTACTTTTTAAAATGTCATATTCAGTTACCATTAGAGAAAGATTATTTTCTGTGCAGTTGAAATCCATCAGTGTCACATGCTATAGGTAAAAACTGGTGTAAATGATGTAAAAGTTAAAGATTTATCAACCTCAAAATTAAAGGAATATTTCACCCAGAAATGACTATTTGTTGATCAGTTAGTCATGCCTTGTTACTTTGAATTTGTCAAGCATGCCTCCATGGAAAACAGCAAACATAGTTATTTAAGGATTGATTGGGGGCCACATATAGTAACAGCAAAAAAGTTTCATAGTCAGTACTTCCCAAACACATGCGTTTTCACTGAAATTGCAGTCTGACTTAGAAGAGAGCATAGGTAAGTCTCACTTTTGACTCAGTTGCTAATAGTGAGTTTTTAGCAATACTGCATGTGTTTAGGAAGAACTGAGCATCTGACTGTAAAAATAAAACCTGGAGTACACTGCAGGAGTTGAGTGAGCGTTTGGAAATGAATGCTTTGATATAGTTTTGCTGTTTTTAAATATGGTCCCCAGTGAATCATAAAATCAATATGTTCACCATTTTCTGTGCAGGCGTTGTGAGAAAAACACATTTTTCTTCACATATTCAAAGTAACATGATAAGACTAATTGATTAACAGGTCATCATTTTGTGGGTGAAGTATTCCTTTAACTTTGAGGCTGAGAAATCTTGCATTTTTATGTGAATTCATACCAGTTTTTATCTGGTGAAATATTCCTTACAAACATGACCACAAACTATAAATTCTAATATACTGACAAACTGTAATTTACAGTTAGTGTAACTTGATATAGAGAAGAGACACTTTGCTTTTCACCTTGTTCAATTTTTCTCTGCCACTTCGTGTTCAAAGCACAGCACTAAACAGAGATGTACAAACAGCTTATTGACCAAATACTCTAAGCTGCACTGCAGCAGTGCCTGTGCTTGCTGACATTCACAACAACAAGCTCCTGATTCACCAAAACCAAATCACCTGAATTGTCCTCAAACAGGAAAAGCTGATACAATAACACTCTCCAGCACATGAACACACAGGAACAGTACATCGAGTATTAGCCCAGATAACACTGTTAATCAGCATCTGGACATCATGCAGTTTATGTAGAACAATACAAAAGGACCCAAAACATCACATATTTATTTAACTACAAATCTACACAATGCCTATATAATAATCCACACCTCTCTTCTTTCATTCACAGAGCATCATCAGCTTAATTTGTGAAAACTACCCCCCATCAACCTTGTAAAATGTGCACAACTGGTAATAAAAATCAATGCTTAGTGACACAGAAATGCTTACCAGCACTCTGAGTTAACCCAGTATGTTACATGTGAATAGATGTCAAAAACAAGCAATTGACGAAACTGAAAAACGTCACTGAAAAAAGACTGATCAGTGGCTGTTGTTTCAGAACTAACTAACTTAACTCAATGTTATTTGTGTGTGCAGTGCCAGAGCAGGAGTCAGTGGCAGGCCTAAGCTTCTCTAAGTTCATCTCTTCTCTTTTTAAATATGATGCTGAGGGGGTGAAACATTTTTCATTATATGTAGCTAATTACCTGCCTCCGCAGTTCAGCTTCATCAAAGTTTTAAATCATGCATGGTGCTTGTTAGCCAGTTTAAATGCTTGTGATTTTTCTGTGATTGGAAACTACAGCAAAGATGGGGAAAGGGAGAGGAAATTAACATAATCTAATAGTGAAGTGTTTGTGGGGGGCTTATCTCATTGAGTTCAAGGGTACAGTAAATACTTTTAAATTACTGACCTGATGGTAGGCAAGGTTTACAGGAGATAATAGAAATGTAGAGAGTACCATGTGGAGAGGGCAAGCAGAGGAATTATTGTATAGAGACTTAAAGTTTACAAAACACAAAAAAGAAGGCCTCAAACAAAACAAAATCATTCAAACTAGCATCTTGGCCTGAACAACCATGCAATACACCAAGCAGTGGGAGTGAGCAATGGGATACAGAAGCTGTAGTGATCCCAGTATCAAACATAATTTTCATAATCATCATTGTTCTCTTTTTAAATGTAGTCCTAGGGGGTGAAAGGTTTCTGATGACATTATATCCTTGGCAAATTAGCTGCCTCCACAGTTCAGCTTCATCAAAGTTTTAAATCATGTGTGGTGCTTGGTAGCCAGTTTGAATGCTTGTTGTTGTTTTTCTCCAAATGGAAACTGACTGCAACAAAGACAGGAAAAGAAAAGAAAAGGAACCTTATTAATAGTGAAGTGGTGGGAGGGCTTATCTCAGTGATCACTGAATCCAACAATTGTAGCTCACTTTAAATTACTGACCTGATGGAACAATGCAAAGTAAGTTTTACAGGAGAAGGATTTTAAGACAAAGATGTTTCACAGCTAGCTTGCAAAGCACGGCAGTAGAGAGAAGGGCACTAATTGAATAAAATAGTCCAAACTAGCATCTCAGCTAGAACAACTGTGCTTTCATTTAATGTTTACAAAATACTGAGCAAGACAGAATGGGCAATGAGATACAGAAATCATAGTTACCCGAGTATTAAATATCTACTGTATATTACCAGTATCATCACAAAGTCAGTAACATAGGTCAGCCATTGTTATTGAATGATCAATGTTGCATGCTTGGAGCTGTTGTCTATATCCAGTCCCATCTTGTTTGCCTATGGATGGAAGATGCATTGTGAAGGAAGCTGTTTAGTAAAATCATCATAAAATATATCATCATAAAATATAAGAAGTTACTCAGAATAATGTCTGAAATCAGTTTAAGATAATCAGTTTATGATATTCAATCCAAGCTGGACATCAGATCTTTGGCAGGCTTTGATTGATATAATTGTCTCACGGTGGATGTGTCTTTCTTCCTCTCTGCAAGCCACTATATCACCAAGGGAGCATGCTGTTCTTATGCTCTGTTTTTTCTCCTTCTATCCATCCAGCCCCCTTTTTCTTCTGTGAAAGTGCCTTTCAGTAAAGTGGATTAGGCGTCTGAGTATGCGCGATGTGTTGTTGCATGTGTGTCTCTGAGCACAAGCGCGCGTGTGCGACATGTGAACATAAAGATAGTGGCTGTTTTCATTCTACCCTACGGTGTGTGTGTAAATTAGATTACCATCACTGCTGCTGACCTCGATGTGAGTTGCGCCATCCTCCAACAAAGCTGGAGCAATAAGAGAGAATGTGCCCTACTGACACACAACAGCACATGCGGCATGCACAGCCACAACCCTACAGGCATGAGGCACAGCAACGCAGAGCTAAAAAGCATGTGGCAGGACGAGAGAGCAGATAGAGCACAGAACGAAAGACAGAAAATGAGAGGGAGACAGAAAACGGCGGCATGTGAAAGAGGAAACGAAGGACAGAGACATAAAAGCGGGAAAAGGAGGCCAAGTGTGGGCTGGGGGGAGGGGGAAGTGATATCAATATGGAGGCTAAGGAAGGAGGAGACAAATAGTGTTGAGACAGAGAAGGAAGCTGCAAAAATGTAGAGAGGAAAAGCAAGCCAGTGCATGAAACCTAACAGAGACAGAGGCAGAATAGAACAGAGAGTACTGCAATAAATTCTTAGAATAATTTTTATATTGCAGTATCTAACAAAAAAAGATGAAAAGATGAGGTACACAGTTTGTAGGGAAGGTTGAAAATTGACAGTGAAATGAAACGAATCAAAAACAAATTTGGAAACGTTTGCAAAGAATGTGGTTAAGGTAGGTGGATGCAGGAAAGGATGGAAAGCAAAGCCCACACTGGAGCACAGAAAGGAAAGTTTGCTTGGAAGAACGTTGTCAGCATTTTTCTATGCGTGGATGCAGAGGAGCAGTTACATTAAATAAAAACAATGCTCTCAAGCTTATGAGATCACAGTACACACAACTCATACAGTCTTGCTGTAACAGCTGTGTCTCCTCTGACATTTAACTTGCTCCCTTGCCCTCTCTTCCTCTGACCCTGAATACACTTAAATGGGGAAAACACTCTTACCCACTTAACAAAGACAACAGACACACAAAATACAGGGGTCATGGCACTGTGAATGATTTTCAGTGCAGACACTCAGCATGCAAACACAATTGCACAGATCTGCTGAGCCAGCCAAGCAAACAGAGAAAGCCACTGGAGCACGCAGCCACACCCCCGCCAAAGAGAGCATGCAGAATGAAAATGTAGGAATACACTTTTAAAGACATTGGCTGTGTTTGAAATTGTGCACTTAATTATCTATGGACCTCTTTATGAGCTGAGTCCTTAATAAAGAATTGAATTGAATATCTATTAGGCTGAAACAGTATTAGATTTAGTAAAGATTTTTTAGTATGTATAAAAGCAGTAGTATATGATTTGCAAACTATTACCAGTAAAATATCATAGATTGCAAACACTGGACTCTACAAAACAACCAGGCTTGCAGATAATTTATGCCTGCTGGTATTGCACTGGTGAAGAAGAATAAGTGAGACTCTGTATGTGAGGATGCTGCATCTTATGTACAGCGCTTTAATGATGTGTGGTGAGGATAGGTCCATAATAATGATGTGCCCTGTTGTTGATATTTGTTTTTTGGTGCTATTGATGTCATAATAGTTATCTGTTATTTCTCTGACTGTTAATTTATTTATTGGTTTATTGCTGCACAGCTCATGATGGATTTCGGAAAGGACTAACAAATATCTATCAACGAAAGTCTGGTTAGGCATAAATATCCCACAGGGCAATGCTGTGAAGGACAACATTCTTAACAGACAGTGACCAAGACAGCTGTGTAATGTCGATAATGCTCCTATTTAAGTGTAAGTATGTGTCAAGGCTAAGATTTCAGTTTGGTGGGCAAAATAAAGTTTAAAATTTCCTTTGATATCACTGTTAGAACTGAGGTTGGCAAGGGTTACCATGGTTATGTGTCTCCAACTGGCAAGAAGGCTCTCAGAAAATGACTTATTATTACCGCTCAGTGCTTTCAAAAAGATACATACTGCTGTTTATTTACACAAAAGTATGTTGAATGATAATATCCATATGTAGTGCATAGTGTGTGATTTCAGACACAGCGATTATGTATTCAGTTTGCAGTATCCTGTTGTACGGTGCTGTTTTAAATCAAAATCAGGATCATCTGGTTACAAACAACAGGAGTACATTTTAAAGTTTAGTTGACTGTTGCAATGTCTGTTTGTTTTCTACAAGGCAAAAAACAATTTACATAATCAAACATAATGTGTTGATTCATCAGACCAAGTGCCTCCATTCTGATTGCAGCTCATGACCCTTCTTGTATTTCATACACTCCTCTCTCGTCTGTTTTTCTCTCCCAAAAGTGCCACGTCAAAGTAACAGAAGTGCAGCGATTCAGTAAGAGAAAACTCTTTCTCACATATGACTAGCTCACAGCGACAACGAATGTGATCCACCAACATTGCTCTGCACTTTTTAGGTTTAATGACACTCATTTTTAATCACATCAATAAATCTTTTCTGGGCATCTGCTGTCCAGGCACAGCTTAGCACTGCAAAACACGATGCCTCACAGACTTTTCTCTCACACGCAAACATGTGCACATAAAATATGCACACAGACAGGCAGGTTTTTCTATCTAGTAGAGCACTAAATAAAACTGGAAAGAGGAAGTGCAGAGAAAGTGTTTTCAGCCTCCTCTTCGTGAAGCCGAGCTCCCGCCTCACTCTGAATCTGACCTTATCCTTATCTCTTCCTGCATTCCTACTCCACATGGCTTACTGCTTTATTTCACATGCTGCTTAATGGGCCAAAATATCCCATCAGCTTTCAACAAAGACAAATTTAACGACAGTTAAAAATACATGCTTTTCTGACAGTCATTTTGTAGCGAGGAAATCTAAGGTTGACCCAGTTGTTTGAGGGAAAAGATTATCTCCATACTATAAAATATCTAATTAGAAGCTCAACAATTCCTGCCGTCACTATTGCTTCGATATCTGCACCATCTGTTGTCTGATTTACAATGGAGATTTCCCTGATATAATCCATGTGTTTCTATCTAAATAAACCCATTTTCATTTAATATTGTGAGGTGTCTATAGATGAGCTGTACAAAAGCCACATCCCCTCCCCCCTCATCTACAGCTCTCTCTATCCCTCCCTTCCTCCTCCATCCTCTTCCGCTGCTGTTGCTAAGACCGCTGAGCAGCATGCTAGTCTGTGGAAACCAGTAGACTCACAGAGGTGGATCTCCTTGTGTGTTGCTATGGGCAACACACAGTACTCAACAGCGAATCAGCCCAGAAGCCGAGCATGCAGACCTACACACATGTGATAAAATATGACCTATTTTTTAGGCAGTCAAAAGGGATCATCTGCACAGAAGCCAGGGTGTGCAGTATATATCAGTGTTAACTGTATACACTCTTATATCACAGCCTATTATTTTTCAAGTCAAAACAAATGAAAAATCATAAAAATGTACTGCTTATTGCTTGCAGTCCTCCAGTGAACGGAGATCCCTGCTGATGCAAAGTGGTCCAGCCCCACCTGACTGGCTGTACATTGTGATTCACTGCACACCAGCCGCAGGCTCCCACCCCTCCCTCTCTCTGTCATGGCTGCAGCCATTCATTGACCATTGAATCACCTCAGCTACATCAGTGAACACAGACCCCGAGTGACTCTGTTAGCCAGTCAGTTACTCCCTTTACACGCATGTACCAACCCTAATAGACAGGCACATAGAGCAAAACAACATACATATTCACACAAGTAAAACACACAGACCACAGGTTACTCTATTGATAAATAGTAAAGTGCCTTTTCCAATGACTATATTATATGGATATCTATGTAAGAACATTATATCTGATGTGGATTATCATATGCAGCAGTTTAAATGATGCAGATGCAAAGAAAAGCTTGAGCACTAGTTGTGGAGGTGCACCTCCCTGTATACAGTTTAATGTTTGCAAATGAGACTTTTGATGTTTCAGTAATAATCTAAGACAGAGGACTAGGAGTTACTGCAATAAACAAAATTTCCTCCTTCAAACTGAAACTAAACCTATCCCCAAAAGTACATGGTTTCAACCAGTCAGCCTGCATTATACATTATGCTTGACAGCCACTTAATGTCCTACTAAGTCACAACCACACATGGCCTGACACAGACACATTATGGTTTAAATTAATAGTCCAAGTTGGTCAATGCACATGTCAAGGTTTTCAAAAGTCAGAAAGATGTCAATGAAACAATGAATAAATATAATATAGCAGGTTAGAGCCTTTGTTTTCTTAAGGAAAAAACAACAACAAAATTTTGCTCTGTTTCTTTGTTCTTGAGAGCAAGTGACATTGTCACAAGAAGGGCTACAGTGCTATTCACAGACACAACTCCTTATCTTAATAAATACTTCCACCTATATTTCACAACAATCTGCAACTTCCTATTTTACATAACCAATGCAAAGTCAGTATAGTTCATGAGGCTGTATAACTCTTGGGATCACATTTTCAAGTACATGGGGACAAGGCAGCACTTAAGTACAAAAACAGTGGCATGCTAACTAAGTGTTATCTCTGGACTGTGTAAGATCCAACCATACAACCCCCTGTAAATCAACAGCTTTACCCAGCAGTCTCATTACAACTCAAAACATAGTCACTTCCCCCAATGATGCGATATATGTCTTTGATTAATTTCTCACCAGCTATTACGAGGTGTGATTCAGTACTTTTGGGACACTTCAGTTATTAGGACCTCTTTCTCATCTATCACTAGCCTTTAAACCACACTGCCTTAAAATAAAGTGACCTTTCTTACCTCTCCAGATGTCCTCCTCCTGTCAGGGAGCACTAGTGTATTTGCATGGCTGCCAGGGACTATAGTAGATCCTATACTCATTCTGGGTCCAACTAACATGTACCGTTTGTCTCCAGATCTGTACTGGATGCTGTGACACAGTGTCCCATCATAATTAGTCTCTTGGAGATATTTAGAAGTATAGTCTGTGGATTTGGAGCACTGCATTGCAATCAGCACAATGATACTGATAATGAAAAGTACAGAAACTGAGCCCAAAGTTATCATCAGGTAAAATGTAACATTGTCCTCCTCGTCAACTTTAGTTGCACTTTTAACATCAGCAGCAAAAGCCTCTTTGGGCTCCACAAGTTTGACAATGACAGTAGCTGTTGCTGAGAGTGAGACGTTGCCATTGTCTTTGACCAGTATGACCAGTTTATGCTCAGCCTCGTCTGTCTCTGTAAATGAGCGAAGTGTTCTGATCTGTCCTGTATAGCGGTCCAAACCAAAGAGACTGTGGTCAGTAACTTCCTGCAGTGAAAAGAGTAACCAGCCGTTATATCCTATATCAGCGTCATAGGCTCTGACTTTAGTCACCAAGTGTCCTGCGTTGACATTGCGGGGAATCTCCTCCACACCTTCAGCAGAACCGTTGGAGCTGACTGGATACAGGATGACTGGAGTGTTGTCGTTCTGATCCAGAATGAACACGTTCACTGTGACGTTGTTGCTTAGTGACGGAGTTCCAGAATCTGTGGCGACAACTTGGAACTGGAAAGTTTTCAGAGTTTCAAAGTCGAAACTTTTCAGCGCGGAAATTGTGCCACTGGCTTCATTTATATTTAAAAATGAAGTTACGGTTGTTCCCGGACTCTTACGGTCCAATGAATATGTGACTGCTGCATTTTCACCTCCATCCGCGTCCTCTGCGCTCACTGAAAATATTGACATTCCAGCCTTGTTGTTTTCAGCCACATAAAACGTATATGGGTTTTCAGTGAACAAAGGACTATTATCATTAACATCTAGCACATCTACATGTATCACCTTTGTAGACGATAGAGCGGGGTTCCCTAAATCTTTAGCCGTTATTGTGATATCATACATATGTATGGTTTCCTTATCTATGTAGTCTTTTGTGACTAAAGAGTATGACTGTCCGTCAGGGGACGGCTTTAAGTCAAAAGGTAAATTACCGGGCACACTGCAGACAACCTGTCCGTTCACACCTGAGTCAAGGTCTGTCACCTCCATCAATGCCACCACCGTGCCAGGAGGTGCATCCTCTGGGATGCGACTTGAAAGGGATGTGATGTCTATTTCGGGTTGGTTGTCGTTTACGTCCTCCACTCTAACAACAACGTTACAGTGTGTGGAGAGAGACACGGCTCCTTTGTCCGCAGCCAGTACCTTAATCTCGTAGATTTGCTTTTCCTCATAGTTAAGGCCTCCTTTCACTGTTAGTTTGCCAGTTCTGCTATCCAAATCAAACGGCTCAGATGAGAGTCCCCTGAGTTTACTTCGTAAAGAATATTCAATCTCACCATTCATCCCCTCATCAGAGTCAGATGCATTTACTGTCAGCAGGAACGTTCCAGGAGGTGCGTTTTCCTTTATGGTGATGGTGTATTTCTGTTTATCACACACAGGTGAATTGTCATTAATGTCAGATACAATAACAGTAATATTAATACTACCAGATTTTGGTGGTTTACCACCATCTGTAGCTGTTAATAGTAACCAGTGTTGAGCGGCGTGTTCTCTATCCAGAGGTCGCTGTAAAATTAGAAATGGAACCTTCCCATCCTCCCCAAATTCCTCTGTTTCCAGGCGAAAATACTGGTTATGGTTTAGTTTATATGATTGTAAGGAATTCAAACCAACGTCCAAGTCGTGTGCTCCTTCCATCTGAAATCGAGATCCAACTACAGCGGACTCTAGTACCTCTAATGTGTAGTTATCATCAGGAAATTTCGGCGAATTGTCATTTACATCGAGTATTTCAACTATTATTTGGTGCATCTCGAGAGGATTTTCCACAACTGCTTTCAGATTTGTGATGCACGGAGCAGTTTGTGCACACAGCTCCTCCCTGTCTATTCTCTGGTTCACTAACAAAACTCCATCCCTCGGATTTACCTTAAACAGATCCTGCTTTGTGCCTGACACGACACGAAGATTCCTCTCCGTCAGTCTTCCCAGATCTAATCCCAGGTCTTTGGCCACGTTTCCAACTGTTGTGCCTAATTTCGATTCCTCTTGAATAGAATATCGCATTTGAGCAGAGATTCCCCCCAAACTAGTCACAATCAGCAGGGCCAGACAAAAAGAAATCCACACATCCAGCCACTGTCCTTTGATGTCCGTTAACGCCATATTAGGAAAAAGCCTATTACCAAACGGTCGTAAATTTACCAACAAAATTCTTGTGCAATTTTTCAGTTTCCTCTTCAGGATAATAAACAATAAAGATATACGGGATCCATCGTTCTGTCAGAGGAATGGAGGCTGTTTATTCCGCTCTTTCAACCCGTGTCTTCGGTTTGTTACTGAATGCACATGTAAAAGACATACCCCCTCACACACACAACCACCCTGGTGATATTTAGTGTAACAGCACCACCCATTGTCACTGTAACGATGGTGCGCTGACTGTAAGGCGTGTTCTTTCAGTTAAGTTTCTTTTGTGTGTAATTTTGCTGTAATTACATTCCCACATCTGCATTTAGACATGTACACGGTCGAGGTGTATAAGTTATGATCACACCAGTTATGAAATAGGTCTTATTTTGACATTACTATGTGTGTTAAAGTTTGGATCTTAAAAGTGGATTCTGGAAAACACAGTGTCCAATCAGAGAACGAAATTTCTCTTTCCAAAATGGCCATGCAAAATTGCATTACATTTTTTTTATGTAATGTCACTTTGTATTACGATGTCTGCTCCCCACAATTGGAAAGTGAATAGTTGTCATTAAAATCACCGTTGCCAAACAATCGGCCTTTAGCGTTAATGTTTAATGTTGTCACATTGTTTATTTATAAAGTAAATACCATACAATACTCTTCATTTTCTCTACAGATATTTCAGAACATAACTATTGTGTGTGCAACAATGTGTGTCAAGCTGAAAGTAAACAGTTGAAAATGAATTCAAGGAAGCAATTTTTATTTTTCTATCTGTATTAACAACACAACTAATATTATTGTCCTCTGTAATTCCATACACTAATTTAATTATGGTGCAGTGTGTATTTCCCTAAAGAAAATCTTAAACCAAACTCCAAATGAAACAATGGTTTACATTTTCCGGTTATGCCAGCAATTACATGTAACTGAATCATTTAAAATGTATCACTTGAGCACTGGCTTATTTTTTCTTAAATTGCGGACCAGCGTACTCAAAATTCCAAGAAACGTCTCTAAAACTAATAGTATATTATTCTTTAATGCATAATCTTAACAATAAAGGATTGTTTTTATTGTGTTGGTGGAAGTGCTGATAAAACTTTTGACATTTACATTCTCTCTGCTTAAACTGTGTGGTCTGCTCAGCACACTCCCACAATGTTTCTCCTATTGAAGAGGTGAGCAGCGACATCTCACGGATTAAACCTGCAAATGCATGTATTATGAGCCCACGCTGCTCTGTTTGTATGGAATTATGTGTTGAGCCGTGTGTTGCAGCAGTGCACGGGAACACGCAGAGGGGGGAAAAATCATATGAAAAAAATACAAATAAAAAAATACACTAACAGCAGCTAGAAAGCAAAGTCACCCCCACAGAGACAACCCTGAACCTCCGCACCCCTCCCTATTGGGAGGTGGTGCGACTACGTTTTGATTCTGGAACTAGGCCAGACAAATACGTGCGCGTGCACGAGCGCTGCCGCATTGTGCAACACCTTCTCCCACCCCTGCCTCCATCGTTTCCCTTGTGCTGCATTAGTGTTGCCAGACTGTTTTAACACACATCATTCCCGTTATTATCAGCCCTCTGTGCGAAGAGGCTGAGATCATATTTGGTAGAGAATGTGCATTTGATGTCTGCAAGCTATGGCTGCTGCAGTGTGAAGTAGAGGGGGGGCATTTCAGCATATTAAATTACGTGCAGCTCCAGAGCACACCGCGACCTCCAGCCAACCGACAGCACGTCACCATGGCAACGCAGCTCCTCTAGGCAAATCGCTGTCCACGGTGCTGAAAGCAAGCAGTGCTCAGGAAGGAGGGGACCAGAGGGGGAGGGATGCAGGAGCTGTGAAGCTGCAGACAAAGAAAGTCAGCTGTATCCACATGCCCTGATGCTGTTCATTTTTTGCAACACATAAGACACATATTGCTATACACAGTCATATCCTTCGCTAAAGGTTTATTAAAAATAATTGAAGAATAATTTTGTTATAAATATATATGAAGGAGGTATATACACACAGCCCAGACAATCACTGTTAAGAAACGCATGCAAACTATCACTCCTAAAATAATGCTTTTCTCTTCATAATTATTAAATCATGCAAAAGATCCAAGTTATTATGTACAAATACGCCAGACACATTGAGGTATGATATATGGTGCTCATGTGTTAGCCTACTAGTGCCAGCTGGTGGTTGCTCTAGTGCTTTGTTCCACATTGGTGCATCCGTCGTGTTGTGTGTCAGTGTGCTAGTCTGCCAGTAGACTACAGAGTAGCAGGCATCAGGTAGTGTGAGAGTGTCTCCTGTCAGCATCAAGTGGTGATGAGAAAGGAAACTTAATAAAAAATAAATAAATGAAACAACATAAAAAAAACCAATACACAGTACTATCTAAAACACAATATTATTTAAACCAGATCCCATATATTTTTGTTTGATTAAAAACAATTAAAAGGGAATATTTAATCAAAATAACTCATCCTGGGGGCCTGCATGGCAAGAATTCCTGCTCACAAATGATCTCATCTCTCTGGGGAGATGACATCATGAGTGTACACACAGATGCAGAGACAGACTCACTTATGATTTCACCTTCGGAAAAAAAAACTCTGCAAACATGCATCGTCTGCAAAATACTGTTAACATTGTATCAAATGTGTTGATTATTTATAATTAATTACATTCTAATAAAATTATCTTTTTCATTAGACTATATTTAGAGCTTCTGTGGAGACACAATGTGATTGCTTAATTTTCTATAAATGTTATTTTTACATTGTGTTTCTTTGCAGGATAAAGATGGCCATGGTGATCCTCACAGATGGTTTATGTGCTGACTGTGAATCAGTGAAGAAAGTCCAGATGGGACACTTAGCTGGAGCCTGTTTTCTCTGCCATCATACAGTCGCAAGGTATTTTCATGGATTTCTCAATTGCCTGTCCCTCTTGTTCTGACTCACACATCGTGTACTTGAAATGTTTTAGAAAACCATTTGACTAAATTAAAGAATGACGCTCAGATAAGATAAAAATGCTTAAACTAGACTAGAACTCTAAGCCAGAGTAATATGCAATAATAATCTCCTTAGTGATTTTCAAATCAGTTGAGAAATAGATATGGATGGATATATAAAAGGAATACACAGTGACTCAAATATGCTGACCTGACTAAAAGTTAAGATATGGAAAGAGAGTATTGCCTCCTGGGTTAGTATTTAAAATAGAAAACTGGCCCGTTTTGGGAGAGAAAGGGTGCCTAAAATGTAGAAATGGTGATTTTTGCTGTACATAAACAAGGATGGACAGGCAGAATGAGCTCTTTTTAACACTTTTAAGCTTTTGAAGAGGCAGAGCCTTCTAGTCCTGATTAACATACCTGCAAGTGGCTAATGAAAACAGAGCAAGGAAAATATACTAGAATTTCATAAATACTGTTGATATGTAATTTTCCACCTGTTTGCCGAATGACTTGTTCTCTGAAAAGGGTAAGGGTTTGTTTGATTGTTTGCTACTTAATTTGATTTGGCAGTGTGGTAGTAACATTAGCTGCAATGCAACTGCATTGCCACATTACTGTTGTGGTTGGGAAGGTGTGGGAAAGTGTGAAAGCGTTAGGTGGAAGCACATACAGAATTTTTAGCCGTTGTTACTCTTCAAAGAATTCTTTATTATTGAGCTTACCTTGAAGATGTTTTGTCAGTATCATCATAGTGCACTTTGAATTCAGTGTTGTAGGACGCAATAGTTAAGTAATGCTGTTCAGTTAATAAATCAGATAGCAAAGAGTAGTAATTCATGTACAGTTTGCAAAATCCAACATTATTACACTATGTTTTATAGTTTACTGTTTACTGTTTGTTTTTCTGTTTTTCTCTTTAAGTAGTGTGGCTGTGATAGAGATCTTTGTGGGTGTTTCTTTTTTCTTCCTTTTTTTTGGTTAAAACTCCTGTTCTGTTGCCATGTTAACACTATCTCAGTATCAGAGAGGGATGTAAAAATAGATGCCACGCCTCTGAGCACTCTGGAGGAAGGTCTGCTTTCTGGAATATTAATAGGCATTTAGGCTTGAAGCAAATACCTATAGCCCTTTCATAGTCATTGTGTGGATTACGACAGCTAAAGTGACATTTGTACTTAAACTTTGAATTGAAAATGAGTGACATAAATACATTAATGTAACAGAAGACACTGTATCTTTAGACTTGCATGTGTTGGAGAAGATAATTTCCTTGGAAGACAGATAGGAGCTGTTACAGATGATCATCAGCCATAAGAACACGTCAGTGACAAAAAGAAGTAGAAATTATCCACAGAATGCCCTGTTATATTCTCATGTGAAAACGTGGGTCTTTTTTCAAAGGCTAAATTAGTACTCAACACATTTAAGATCCATACATTTCTATACAGTATTTCTATTCCTGCTTTCATGGATTTCACCTGAATTTCACACTTGCACAGAGGACTGCAGCTAACAACTTGCGAAGATAGCAAAACTGACACATTTACAGATTTTCTTTTTTTTTTGTTAATGTGCACTGTCCCTGTAATTTTAAACATTTGAACTGTACAGCTGTCCCTTAATGCAGTTGTTCCCAACTTTTTTCTTTAGGTAACCCCTTTTAAGTAAACTGAAAACTCCTGACTAAGTGACATGTTTGATGGATATTTCATATTACATTCGCTGCATAACAATAACAGTACAAAACAACTGATAGATGGTACAGTTAACTGAAATACTGAGCATGATAAATGCAGGATGTTTTTGTAAAATTAACCATTTTGATGGACACTGAGCAGATTATTTCCTGTGAATATTGCATCAGAGATAAGTTTTCCTAATAATTTTAGGAACCTTTTATATAGTACTCCATCCTTAATTTGTGTTTGTTTGTTTTTTTTTTAAACACTCCTACATATTTAATAGGCTTTTTTTTTGACAAATTCATTGTTGTCTTTTTTGTGATGCTTGGCAATTGTTCTATTAGGTCTTGTATTAGATCTGTATTATTATCATTACTATTATTTTCCTTTTAAATTTTCTGACATCCCTTCAAATTAAGAGGACCTTGCGACCCTCCATGAAGATTTTGTGATCCAACGTGAGGGTAGGGACCCCAAATAGCAGTTGCCAAAACTTCACCGGGGGTCTCGAGGCCTTCTTAACCTTCTAAAGGTAGCCTACATTTCAGCATTTTATTTATTTCTGTGAGGCAAGCTGAATGACATTTTTATTTTCTAAATTTTGATTATAAATCTCACAAGGGCACGGCGAAGAGCTGAATACACTCACAGAGCTTTCATTCTGCTAAACATCCTCATCCTACATTACAGAAGTACATAGTTTAAAACAGTGACCAAGAGTCAGGGAGAATAAACACTGACTTTGTCAAAAAAAAAGAAGCTGATTAAGTGTGTATGACTGTTAAAAATAAAATTTTAAAAACACACAATGAAGACAGAGCATTGCATTAAGAGTAATAGGAAAACTCACATTTAATGCAATATTCTCAGAAATCAATCTGCTCAATATTCATCCAAATCACTTGTTTTACTCAAACTTCCTGCAGTTATTGTGCTCACTATTTGCTTAATTATACAATCTATCAGTACCTCTATACTGTTATTTATATGTTTTGAATATAATATGAAGTATATATAGGGACTGCCAGTTTACTCAATGATAGAAAAGGGGTCAAATAGAAAAAAAATGTTGGGAACCACTGCCTTTATTGACTCACTATGTGGCTCACTGAATTAGCCCTTAAGTCAGCAAAACCAGCAAATCGTCAACGCTGACACATCCACAACACCGCAGTGAATGCATTCAAGCAAATTACTGTTCCATGAAGTGACTCAGACAGGGAAATCATACTAATAGAGTGACACTGCTCTAGTGTTTGTGATATGTTTTTGGAAATAAGCTTGATGCTTTTTAAAAACAAACAAAAAAAAAAAAAACGAATGACATATCGAGTGAAATGAAACTTTGGCAAGTTAGTTAATAACTGACAAAGGTTAGATGGGCATTATAATGAAGTGACAGAGGCCTTTAGCTTGTTAACAGTCATCACACTTTGCAGTTTGATGTGATCCCTTGATTATATCCATCAACACAGATTTTCTTTGAAAGTAGATTCACTGAAGGTTGACCTTAAAACTAATTTTACAATAATGCAGCAGTCCCAAAGGAATGTTGATAGAAAAACAAAATAGATTCAGAAGTTCACCACTGTTTGTTGTTCTACTTTGTTTTTGTATTTAATCATCTTACAGACCAAAGCATACAACAAGCTCACGTAACACGTTACTACATATTGCACCATAAAAGTACCACTGTACAAAAGCACTTGTTGTACATGTTTGCCCATAAAACATAACAACTTTATACAAGCAATGCAATGTGAGCTGTGCTAAAGAGATTCACTACATGAAGTCAAATTAATATAATATTACACATACTTTTTGGCCCATAAATCTGATGGCACGTGTTTTTGTTCATCTTAAAAAGTTCAGCATCGGTATTGAAAAAGAAAGGCATACTTATAGATACAGATATATGTGGCAATCATATCAATAATCCTATATATGTGTTGCAGTTACATACAGTAGTCAGTAGTACACATGAGCACAGCTTCCATTGGGGAAAACCAACAGTATTCAGTATTGGAAAGTAAACATTAAGTTATAAAGTGAGTTTTTTTAACTTGTTAAACACTGTGAACACATTGACATTTGGGAGCATCCAGAGTTTGGCCGTAAAAATAAAAAAGTGAAAGTAAATGTTTGATGTATATACAGTTGTCATGAGGAGATATCAATCAGTCCCTTCTGAAACACTCACTGTGTTCACTTTTGTTCAGTTCAATCCTCCAAACTTGCATTCTCCGGTAATATCCAAGTAACATTCAAGCACACTGTACACGTAAGTTTGAGCTGAGACTAACTTTCTGAATCCATAGAAAAAATGTTTTGTTTTTGTACTTCCTCATTGTCCCAACAGTGAGGCTTAAAGAAAGAAAATGGATTGCTCAATGTCATAAAATATCTAAAGCTATGAAAGTACTTTGATTATCACATGCAAAAACAACTGAAAGGCAGATACGTAATGGCTTAAGGCCCCACTTTTATGGTTAATTTTACTCAATCTCTCAGCACTCTCAATCACATATTTAGGCCTAGCTTACATATAAAACACAAAGTATGAAACATAGAATGACTAAAAGCTACCACATTTACAAAATATTGATTCCCCTCTGTTTCATACTTTAAAATCGGTGCTTTTTTGACATTTAGTTACTTGTGCTGTTTCACTTCTTAGCTAACTTATACTGAACATCAATGCTGTTATGGAGCAAGACAAAGCACAGATATTAACGGTGTAATATCCAACATGTGTTTCATTTTTAGAGAGGGAAAACAGTCTCTTAAAGGCATTTCAAAATTCCCATGTCCACTCCCAACAGTCCTTGCAGAGGCTTCTTTAGATGTCCGCAGGTGCAATTTTCCATACAGTCTGCTTTCTCTGCATGTATCTCCTTGTGAATATTTTTTCTTGTATGAAGGTCTTGGAGTGTGGTTGGAGCCATGCAGTCGTATCATGCATACTGAATGGACACAGAGGCATTGTTGATTGGCTTTTCATGTGCTTAAAGAGAGGGGGAGGGTTGTATCCTTAACTGTCCACCACAGTCCATGTAGTGTTATAGCATGACATACATAATGTGAGGATCAGACTGAGCAGGGTGGTGTCAGGGCATTTATGGGCTGGGGGTTCTCCTTTCCTCGGTGAAGTTTTCCTGTCAGCGTCAGCCCAATACGCAGCTGGAGGTGTGGCTTTTATGTGGAACTGCTGCCGCCGCTGCTGGTGGTAGATGCCTGCCAACAAGAAAACAGAATTAGATCAGTCTGGAAAAGAAGCACAGCACTGACAGCCTTGTGACTGGCCAAAATGACACATCTCATGCAGCCGATGTCTGTCACTCAGACAGGGGCTTCAGGCAGAGGACAGAGTGGGTGGAGGGGTTGGGCAGATCCTTGAACATGTAGTGGTGAGGTGGCGGGTCTATCAATGAATACCATGCTCCAATAATATGTGAAGGAGAGCGGTTGCTAAGTAACTGGATGACTGGTTTCACTTTGCGCCTCTCCTGCACAAAGAATTAGGTCACAAATCACACTACAGCAGACGGAAAATTCAAAGTGTCATTCAGTAGCACAATTACAGTAAAATTAACCCAATCATACAGCAACACTTTTAAACATCCAAAAATAGAATTCACTATAAGTGATGGGTCAGTAAGGGATGAACACAAAGTAATCTTTACATGCACAGGATCCTTTTGAGAGCATAGTGATTTAGTTAAGGACATGTCAATATTTTTTTGCCATGTGTATTAACGGCAAAAGCCAGATTGCAAAAAAGCAAAACCAGCAACAATGTTACTCGAGGTGAATGATTTTTTTAGAACTGTGATCAATGACCTTCAGGCAGAGCAGCATGTTGATGGTATCATTTTGTGTTTACGGATTGATAGTCTTTCAGCCTGGGACACAGGTATGAGGCTCAGGGACACTTGACTGTCACTTTGTTCACCAAAAGTAATGACTAGGACAGAAATACTGTTTTAATACTAATTAAAAAGGATCACCACTCTTGCTTGTGTGCAAATCTGAGCACACAGTGTCAGACTGAATAAATCTACCATTATGATCATTATGGCCTAATGTCTTTGTCCCCTGAAGTCAATCAAAATTGTTAGGGTCATATTTTTGCTCTCTTCCAAATTGTAAAATGAAACTTTGAGAGGGGACATAGTCCTAAAAATACTAAGAGAGAAAGTGTTAATTGCTGCAAGAGTTAGACTGAATGGACATATTTTAATGGGCTTTAGTGATTAGGCTGTAATCTGAATAACAGAAACCATGTGATGTCAGCTGAGTGACCATTCACAATTAAAATAATCTCCGTCTCCAAGAGAAACTAAACAAGACAAAATGTTTTTAAAAAGATCCACTGAGAACAAAACAACACAAAAACCAGTTCCAACACTAAGATCTGCAACATCATTCATAAAAGGGTATCCGTGTTGGGGGAGTGAGACTCCTGCATACCTCCAGCTGCAGAGTGGACTTCCCTCATTTAGGGTACTTTAGAGTGGGGAGAAAAAAAAAACAAGCAGTTCAATGGTCAGGTCATTGCAAGCACAGAAAAGGATGACTTGTGTATGTATCCTATGATCACAGAGTTGGTGTAGAGGCACTATGAATGAATGAAATCTTTAAAACATACCACAGACTAAGCAACATACTGCAGCTTGTTACAATCTGCTCTATAAAAGTGGGTTAAAACACAGTGTTACATTTAGCCATGTCATTGTTTGCTGTTCCAGCAGTATACTTACCATCACAGACAGACAGACAGACAGACAGACAGACAGACAGACAGACAGATAGATAGATAGATAGATAGATAGATAGATAGATAGATAGATAGATAGATAGATAGATAGTCAAAACTTCTCCTCAGATATATATACACCACGAACCAAAGTCACACAATAACATCAAGTGCTGCTCTATAAAACAACAGCCATAAACCATTAAATTACAGCAGCTGCATGATATTTTATGAAGCAGGGCTGTAACCTCATTTCCTCAGTGTAATTCTTTAGGCATTTGAATTATAGATTTGATGTATTTTAGTGTCTGTTTAAGGTGATATTGGATGGTGCGCTCTTTTATGTTCATTTTAGTACCTATGCCTACCTGTTGAATAAAAATGACAGTTTTTTTTAAGTATCCCATAGACAGAGATTGAGTGATTTGAACCTTTGTTGTTACAGTATTAAACAGTGAGCCAGAACGTGACCTTAGAACTAAACACAAAAATAAACAACAGAAGTACAGCAAAAATACATGTGGTCCTGTAATGTGCACAGGTGCACAGTTTACATTGTTTTAGTGGTTTTGCTGTTGTTGATAATGTATATATTTAATTAATTCATACATTCTTGTATTTCTTATTAAGTTGTATATAAAAGTATTATCTTTATTACTTTTATGTCACTCTGACTTGCCTCATACATTTACTGCAAAACAAGCAAACAAAAGAAAAAAAACATTGCCAGGAGACATCAGCTTAATGTTGGCCAGTGCAGTGTAGCCTGAGATAACAGTAGGTCAGATGTTTCTTCACAAAATTAAAGTTAGACACAAAGCTTTATATCAACTGCAGTGAGCTGTCATCTGTACCTGCAGAGTGGAAGCTGCTGAGTCACTAGTATCTGTCAGTCCTGTCCCTCTCGGTATACTGGACACGATGTATCTGGAGCCCTTTGGCACAGGCTGTCTGACCACCAGCTTTCCTTCCTGGTCTCTGCTAGAAACAGACTGTACCAGTAGGCATCGTTGGACACCAGAGTGGAGTCTGCGATGGTGGAGTTCCTCTCACTGAGCACACTGTTCCTGCAGGGAGGAGCCGCTTTGCTGGGTTTGGGTTTTTGACACTTGAGCACGATGGTGACCAATATGGTGATGAGCAGCAGAAATGCACCGAGCCCAGACCGATGACCAAATACAGGTTGAGGTCTGAAAAGATGTCATATTCTAGCGGCACCTCAGTCATGTCAGAGTAGGCCTTAACGGCAGTCTCCACTGTGGACAGCTTGATGGTGACTGTAGCAGAGAGAGCAGGCTCCCCGTTGTCCTTGGCAACAACAACCAGTCTCTGGTGACGCGGATCTCTGTAACTGAACATCCTCATAGTCCGGATCTCTCCGTTGTACTGGTCCAGACTGAACAAGGTGGCGTCAGTCACCTGTAGAAACTGGTAAGTAATCCGAGAGTTGTGCACCGAGTCTGTGTCTAAGGCGATCACCTTGGCAACCAGAGAGCCTTTATCGGTGGATCTGGGGATCTTTTCCTCCACCACTGAGCCGTGCGCGCGCCACGGAGACACAATAACTGGAGCGTTGTCGTTCTGGTCCACGATAATGATGTGGACCGTGACGTTACTGCTGAGTGGAGGAGAGCCAGAGTCTCTGGCCTCGATGTGGAAGAGAAACTCCTTCTCGATCTCATAGTCAAAGGTTTTCAGTGCGTAAAGGTTCCCGTTCTCTGGATTGATGGAGAACAGCATGGACATGGAGGTGTTGGCTATCTCCTTCTCCAGGATGAAATAAACTAGATACTGGTTTTCATGGAGGTCAGGGTCAAACGCAGTGAGTGAGCTGAGCAAGGCTCCAGGTGCGTTATTCTCCATCACACGTATAGTATAAAATGACTGAGGGAACTGTGGAACATTGTCATTAACATCCAGCAGTTCTAACGTCATAGTTTCATTGTCAGATAAAGGAGGAGAACCTCTGTCCGTCACGGTGAACGTGACGTCATATTCTGGAACCTTCTCGCGGTCTAATGGCTCTGACACCACTAATTCATAATAGTTATCAGAGGACTCCCGCAGTTTGAAAGGCATATTATCTGGAATATGAAGATCAACCACTCCATTGTCACCTGAGTCTTTGTCACTGACACTAACTACTGCTATCACTGTGTCTATCGGTTCGTTTTCTTTTATTGGACTCTGAAATGATTTGATGGATATTTCTGGGTGGTTGTCATTCATATCTGTCACCTGTATTGTCAGTTTACACTGCCCAGTTAAGGAGTTAGGCCCCTTGTCACTGGCTATAACTTCCATTTCATAAAGTTTAACATCTTCGTAGTTTATCATCTCTTTCACTCTGATTTCACCATTTTCTGGATTCAAGTTAAACATCTGCTGCGTTCTCTCTGATGTATATAAACTATATGAATAAACAATATCAGAATTTGACCCTTCATCTAAATCAGTGGCGTTTAGTTTTATTACTAAACTGCCAATCGGGGAGTTTTCCATCACATCTACGATGAATTTGTCTTTTTCAAAAGAAGGGGCGTTATCGTTCACATCAAGTACGCGAACAATGATGCTGGCTGTACCTGTGCGCGTGGGCACTCCTCCGTCCACAGCAGTCAGTATTAAATTATGAACAGCCTGCTGCTCTCTGTCCAGAGCTTTTTTCAGAACTAAATCTGCAAACTTTGTCCCGTCTCTGCCCGTCTGAATTTCAATGGAGAAGTGTTCACTTGAGCTCAGATGGTAATTTTTCACAGAATTTGTTCCAACATCTGGGTCTGCAGCATTATTCAGTGAGAATCTTTCTCCAACGGGGCTTGATTCAGAGATATCCAAATGCATCGTTCCACGTCGAAAATGAGGCGCATTGTCGTTAATGTCCGTGATTTCGACCTCAATATTAAACATACGTATTGGATTTTCAATTGTAGCGTCCAATCTTAAAAAGCACGACGTAGTTGTCTTCGAAGGGCATAAAGACTCTCTATCTATCCTTTCCAGAATAAACAGCTCTCCTGTTTCTTTGTTGATGTCAAGATATTTTTTATTGCCCACAGCGTCTATGCGCATTTTCCTTCCTTTCAGCGTTTTCACGTCTAATCCCAAATCAGTTGCTAAATTAGCAACGACGGAGCCTTCCTCCATTTCTTCGGGAACAGAATAATGGGTGACAGTAGATACCGTAGTCATCATAGCAGAAAGAATGAGAAATACGGAAATGTACCCTCGCTTAATTAACGGTGGATGATATGATGCGTCATGGTGCAGAATTCGTAGTTGAAGTCTTGAAATATGTTGAATCGTGGATGAAGCGTCCTCTTGTTGAATAAACAAACGATAAGGGGCTGTGGGAAAAAAACGTTTCTTCACGCTGAGACCTAGAGTGACGTCAGTGTAATACAATGTCTGACAGCTCCTCCTCTAATAAAGTATCGTGAGAACTGTGACATCATCAATGAGTATGTTTCAGTGTAGAACAGCGCCGAAAATAGTTTTATGTGAGCATTTGCACTTGTTTAAACAAGAAATGTATTTTATTTGAACAAAAAGATGGGCTTTTAAGCTAAGTACAAGTGTAAGAGACTTTAATAACAGTTTAAAAAGGGGTAATAAGTATTTTGGAGAACTTTTCATTACTGAACTTTTAATCCCTGGGTGCGCTATGGAATTTTTTTTTTTTAAAAAACTAATAAACAATCTTCATTGTCTGTTCATTACGTATTTTAAATCGTTATAAACGTTTTGCTTGTTTGTGTTTTGTCACACATGTATACAGTGATTGTAAAGGCATAGATTATGTATCATAATTAATCTTTCAATGTGTTCTGTGAGTTTTACGCACGGTTGTATGTGAGTAAAAACAATGCTAAAAAACATACGTGCTTTAATTTAACAGTGATTGCTACTTAAAGTTACTTTTTGTTTAATTTAGTATCATGTGCCTCCTGTCTACCCTTATTTCTCATCTTAATACATTATGCATACAGTGATACTCGGACTAAAAGATTTTAAAAAGAAAACACATTAAATGGGGAGTGTGGGTTCTTTGCATTATGAAAATACTTTAATGCCATAAAACTGTATCGAGATTTTGGTTTAAATTAAAAAAAAAAAAAAAAAACTCTTACAGTAAATGTATAAATGCTTAAAAACGGAGTTAATGCAAACGATTACATTTTTACTTGTAACGCACGGTTAATTTTAGGCGTATGAACTTAGAATAATGTAAAGGAGAGACAAATGAATTAAACGCCGAAATCACAGAAGGGACATTAATAAAATGGTCATTTGTGAGTCGACTTGGTGGACTATTCACAAAGTACATCAGTGTGCAACACGTGTTGAGTAGATGTTTTCCTCATACCTGCAGAGTGGAAGCTGCTGAGTCACTAGTGTCTGTCAGTCCTGTCCCTCTCGGTATGCTGGACACGATGTATCTGGAGCCCTTTGGCACAGGCTGTCTGACCACCAGCTTTCCTTTCCTGGTCTCTGCTAGAAACAGACTGTACCAGTAGGCATCGTTGGACACCAGAGTGGAGTCTGCGATGGTGGAGTTCCTCTCACTGAGCACACTGTTCCTGCAGGGAGGAGCCGCTTTGCTGGGTTTGGGTTTTTGACACTTGAGCACGATGGTGACCAATATGGTGATGAGCAGCAGAAATGACACCGAGCCCAGACCGATGACCAAATACAGGTTGAGGTCTGAAAAGATGTCATATTCTAGCGGCACCTCAGTCATGTCAGAGTAGGCCTTAACGGCAGTCTCCACTGTGGACAGCTTGATGGTGACTGTAGCAGAGAGAGCAGGCTCCCCGTTGTCCTTGGCAACAACAACCAGTCTCTGGTGACGCGGATCTCTGTAACTGAACATCCTCATAGTCCGGATCTCTCCGTTGTACTGGTCCAGACTGAACAAGGTGGCGTCAGTCACCTGTAGAAACTGGTAGGTGATCCGAGAGTTGTGCACCGAGTCTGTGTCTAAGGCGATCACCTTGGCAACCAGAGAGCCTTTATCGGTGGATCTGGGGATCTTTTCCTCCACCACTGAGCCGTGCGCGCGCCACGGAGACACAATAACTGGAGCGTTGTCGTTCTGGTCCACGATAATGATGTGGACCGTGACGTTACTGCTGAGTGGAGGAGAGCCAGAGTCTCTGGCCTCGATGTGGAAAAGAAACTCCTTCTCGATCTCATAGTCAAAGGTTTTGAGTGCGTAAAGGTTCCCGTTCTCTGGATTGATGGAGAACAGCATGGACATGGAGGTGTTGCTATCTCCTTCTCCAGGATGAAATAAACTAGATACTGGTTTTCATGGAGGTCAGGGTCAAACGCAGTGAGTGAGCTGAGCAAGGCTCCAGGTGCGTTATTCTCCATCACACGTATAGTATAAAATGACTGAGGGAACTGTGGAACATTGTCATTAACATCCAGCAGTTCTAACGTCATAGTTTCATTGTCAGATAAAGGAGGAGAACCTCTGTCCGTCACGGTGAACGTGACGTCATATTCTGGAACCTTCTCTCGGTCTAATGGCTCTGACACCACTAATTCATAATAGTTATCAGAGGACTCCCTCAGTTTGAAAGGCATGTTATCTGGAATATGAAGATCAACCACTCCATTGTCACCTGAGTCTTTGTCACTGACACTAACTACTGCTATCACTGTGTCTATCGGTTCGTTTTCTTTTATTGGACTCTGAAATGATTTGATGGATATTTCTGGGTGGTTGTCATTCATATCTGTCACCTGTATTGTCAGTTTACACTGCCAGTTAAGGAGTTAGGCCCCTTGTCACTGCTATAACTTCCATTTCATAAAGTTTAACATCTTCGTAGTTTATCATCTCTTTCACTCTGATTTCACCATTTTCTGGATTCAAGTTAAACATCTGCTGCGTTCTCTCTCTGATGTATATAAACTATATGAATAAACAATATCAGAATTTGACCCTCATCTAAATCAGTGGCGTTTAGTTTTATTACTAAACTGCCAATCGGGAGAGTTTTCCATCACATCTACGATGTATTTGCTTTTTCAAAAGAAGGGGCGTTGTCGTTCACATCAAGCACACGAACAATGATGCTGGCTGTACCTGTGCGCGTGGGCACTCCTCCGTCCACAGCAGTCAGTATTAAATTATGAACAGCTGCTGCTCTCGTCTAGAGCCTTTTTCAGAACTAAATCTGCAAACTTTGTCCCATCTCTGCCCGTCTGAATTTCAATGGAGAAGTGTTCACTTGAGCTCAGATGGTAATTTTTCACAGAATTTGTTCCAACATCTGGGTCTGCAGCATTATTAATGTGAGAATCTCTCTCCAACGGGGGTTGATTCAGAGATATCCAAATGCATCGTTCCTCGTCGAAAATGAGGCGCATTGTCGTTAATATCCGTGATTTCCACCTCAATATTAAACATACGTATTGGATTTTCAATTGTAGCGTCCATTTAAGAAAACATGTTTTTCAGTGCACATAACATCTCTCTATCTATCCTTTCCAGAATAAACAGCTCTCCCGTTTCTTTGTTGATGTCAAGATATTTTTTGTTACCTACAGCGTCCACGCGCATTTTTCTTTTATTCAGAGCGTCTTCACGTCTAATCCCAAATCAGTTGCTAAATTAGCAACGACGGAGCCTTCCTCCATTTCTTCGGGAACAGAATAATGGGTGACGGTAGACACCGTAGACATCATAGCAGAGAAGAATGAGAAATACGGAAACGTACCATCTCCGGGAGTCATGATGAACTTTGACGAGCCATTGAATATAATCCGCTCAAAAAACCTTGAAATGTGATGTCTGGCGACCAGTGTAGAAGCAGTGTTTTTTCTTTGATGAAAGACAAACGAGGTTCCTCACGGAAAACGTTTCTTTATGCTGGTTTCAGGAGATTTGCGTATATACATCTGTCTGCCCAGCTCCAATGAGCTATCGTGAAAACGATGACTTCATCAGAGTATGTTTTTGCGGAGAGCAACAGCGACGTGAATTGTCTTTATGAGACTTTGCAGTTCGTAAAATGGCGATGGTGATAAGTTTCATTAGACAATCTAACTTGGTGTAAACCTTTAGTTTTGGTTTTAAAACGAAAAAACAGTTTATCAAATCAAATAACTACCATGTTTTTTTTCCCTCCTGGTTTCAAAACTCTATTTTTTTGGGGTGCAATGGGTTTGAGGCCATTGCAGTTTTGTTCGACCTTTAAGAGAATTTGAATGCACTGTTTATATTGTTTAAATTTTACTCAGACATTTACTACACATAAGGTATCGTTGTAAATAAAATGTGTATCCCAGTCTTTGCAGCGTTTATCAGACCTTTTACGCGCCAATTCTGTGCGTAAAAATTTCAGTATGGTATGTATTTGAACATTTTCACGCCTAAATTTGTACAGTTTTAAATTAATGTGTATATGTTATCGTAATATTGTTTGTTGTTTAAGTGATATTTTCACATGCAGCACACAAAGTTGTATCATGACCAATGCAGTATCGAACTAAACAAATTTAAGCGTTGAAAATGAGTACCGTATGCGAAGGAAAAAAAAAAAATTCTGATTTGTGAAAGAAGCAAAGATTGCAAATATTAGTGATATATCTAATATACATAAAGCAAATAATTGCGTAAACATCTAAATTTATTGGGTGTTAACTTTGAATACGACCATAATGAAGACGGTTGACATGTTTTTTCTAAACAATATTAATTCTAGTAATAGACGATTAGGTTCAGAAATGATACAAACTTGAAAATTTAAACATTGCAAGTAAAAATACTAGGGCATACAATTGGATAGATTGTTTCTTTAGCGCTATATTTAATGGACTTGCTCGTAGAATATGTTTATGTGTCGCATGTTTAATGGAGGTTTTTCGTCATACCTGCAGAGTGGAAGCTGCTGAGTCACTAGTGTCTGTCAGTCCTGTCCCTCTCGGTATGCTGGACACGATGTATCTGGAGCCCTTTGGCACAGGTTGTCTGACCACCAGCTTTCCTTTCCTGGTCTCTGCTAGAAACAGACTGTACCAGTAGGCATCGTTGGACACCAGAGTGGAGTCTGCGATGGTGGAGTTCCTCTCACTGAGCACACTGTTCCTGCAGGGAGGAGCCGCTTTGCTGGGTTTGGGTTTCTGACACTTGAGCACGATGGTGACCAATATGGTGATGAGCAGCAGAAATGACACCGAGCCCAGACCGATGACCAAATACAGGTTGAGGTCTGAAAAGATGTCATATTCTAGCGGCACCTCAGTCATGTCAGAGTAGGCCTTAACGGCAGTCTCCACTGTGGACAGCTTGATGGTGACTGTAGCAGAGAGAGCAGGCTCCCCGTTGTCCTTGGCAACAACAACCAGTCTCTGGTGACGCGGATCTCTGTAACTGAACATCCTCATAGTCCGGATCTCTCCGTTGTACTGGTCCAGACTGAACAAGGTGGCGTCAGTCACCTGTAGAAACTGGTAGGTAATCCGAGAGTTGTGCACCGAGTCTGTGTCTAAGGCGATCACCTTGGCAACCAGAGAGCCTTTATCGGTGGATCTGGGGATCTTTTCCTCCACCACCGAGCCGTGCGCGCGCCACGGAGACACAATCACCGGAGCGTTGTCGTTCTGGTCCACGATAATGATGTGGACCGTGACGTTACTGCTGAGTGGAGGAGAGCCAGAGTCTCTGGCCTCGATGTGGAAAAGAAACTCCTTCTCGATCTCATAGTCAAAGGTTTTCAGTGCGTAAAGGTTCCCGTTCTCTGGATTGATGGAGAACAGCATGGACATGGAGGTGTTGGCTATCTCCTTCTCCAGGATGAAATAAACTAGATACTGGTTTTCATGGAGGTCAGGGTCAAACGCAGTGAGTGAGCTGAGCAAGGCTCCAGGTGCGTTATTCTCCATCACACGTATAGTATAAAATGACTGAGGGAACTGTGGAACATTGTCATTAACATCCAGCAGTTCTAACGTCATAGTTTCATTGTCAGATAAAGGAGGAGAACCTCTGTCCGTCACGGTGAACGTGACGTCATATTCTGGAACCTTCTCGCGGTCTAATGGCTCTGACACCACTAATTCATAATAGTTATCAGAGGACTCCCTCAGTTTGAAAGGCATATTATCTGGAATATGAAGATCAACCACTCCATTGTCACCTGAGTCTTTGTCACTGACACTAACTACTGCTATCACTGTGTCTGTTTCTTTGTTTTCATTGACCGGACTCTGAAATGATTTAAATAGATATATTTCTGGGTGGTTGTCATTCATGTCTTCAACCAGAATCTTTATAGTTTACACTGTCCTGATAATGCACTGGCTCCTTTATCACTTGCTATAACTTCCATTTCATAAATCTTAAATCTCATAATTTTAACATCTCCTTTAACAGTAATTTCACCATTGGCTGGGTTCAGATAAAAGTTTCTTGTGCGTTTTTCTGACGTATATAAACTATATGAATGAATACGTTACATCAGAATTTGATCCCTCATCTAAGTCTGTTGCATTTAGATGGACAACAAGACTTCCAATGGGAGAATTTTCCATTATTTTTACGATGTAATTTACTTTTTCAAATGAGGGGCGTTGTCATTTGTGTCGGACACACGAACAATTACACTTGCAGTGCCCGAACGAGCAGGCGTGCCTCCATCTACAGCTGTTAGTATTAAATTATGAACAGCCTGCTGCTCTCGATCTAAGCCTTTTCAAAATCAAATCTGCAAACTTTGATCCCATCTCTCTTCCAGTCTGAATTTCAATGGAAAAGTGTTCACTTTCTCAGATGGTAATTTTTCACAGAATTGCTTCCAACATCAGGATCAACTGCGTTATTCAGTGAGAATCTTTCTCCAACGGGGTTTGCTTCAGAGATATCCAAATGCATCGCGTCTCTTCGAAACTGTGGGGCGTTGTCGTTATTCATATCCAAAATTTCCAGTTCTATATTAAACATTCGTAATGGATTTTCAATTGTAGCGTCCAATCTTCAAGATAGCAAGACGTGGTGCTTTTCAAGGGCATAATTTTCCTGTCAATCTTTTCAAGAATAACAGCTCTCCTGTGTCTTTGTTCATGTCAAGATATTTTTTATTGCCCACAACGTCTTGCATGATGTCTTCACGTCATCCCAAATCAGTTGCTAAATTCAAGTGGAGCCTTCCTCCATTTCTTCGGGGACAGAATAATGGGTGACAGTAGACCGTAGTCATCATAGCAGAAAGGTTAGCAAACGACGGATCCCTCTTTCATCTCCTCTGGTATGGAGAATAATGAGTCACTGAAGTCGATGGATGAAACATGTTTGAACGAACAATAAAAAACGAGGTTAACCAGAACGTACCTTTTCCGCTGAAAGCAAGGTTTGACGTCATTAATACATTGTCTGACAGCACCGCAGTTCAAAATATCGTGAGAACTGTGACATCATCACGAGTATGTTTTTGCGGTAGAGAACAGCGCCGAAAATGGTTTGTTATGAGCATACTCGTAAAATTTCGTTTGTCGTTAAAACAAATGCATTTTTATTGAAACAAAAATATTTAGTTTTATCAACAACGTTTGCAAGAGACTTTAATAACAGTTTAAGAGTGGGACATAAGCATTTTGGGGACTTTTCATTCCTCAATTTTTAATCCCTGGGTGCGCGATGGAAGATTTTTTTGTCCGGTATTCCTCGCACTTCACTCTCTGTTGATTACGATTCAAATCGTGTATGACGTTTTGCTTGCCTGTTTTTGTCACACATTATACGTGATTTACTCAGATTAGTATCACTATCTTTGCAGCATTTTTTTGCATTTGTTTCTGTGAGTAAAAAAAATGCCAAAAAGCACACGTGTTTTATGTTTATGATTGCTACTTGACGTTATTTTTGTTTAATTTAGTATACATGTGCCCTGTCATAATGCATACATTTTCTATCATCATGTATACATTTGATGCATACGGTGATACTTATGTTGGACTAAGATTTTTTAAAAAGACTTGCATTAAATGTTGAGGCAGATTGCAGATATTTATTATAAAATTAACTTAATACCATAAAAATTGTATCGAGATTTCAATATAAAATGGATTTCTAAGTACACTGTTAAATGAAACTATTAATGCGCTGAATTAATGAACGCACGGTTAATTGTTAATGGACTTAAAAAGTGTACAGTATAAAAATGAAAAGCGCTCAAATACTGGATATAATAAAATGGTCATTTATAATGGACAATGTGCATCAGTGTCTCCTCTCATACCTGCAGAGTGGAAGCTGCTGAGTCACTAGTGTCTGTCAGTCCTGTCCCTCTCGGTATGCTGGACACGATGTATCTGGAGCCCTTTGGCACAGGCTGTCTGACCACCAGCTTTCCTTCCTGGTCTCTGCTAGAAACAGACTGTACCAGTAGGCATCGTTGGACACCAGAGTGGAGTCTGCGATGGTGGAGTTCCTCTCACTGAGCACACTGTTCCTGCAGGGAGGAGCCGCTTTGCTGGGTTTGGGTTTCTGACACTTGAGCACGATGGTGACCAATATGGTGATGAGCAGCAGAAATGACACCGAGCCCAGACCGATGACCAAATACAGGTTGAGGTCTGAAAAGATGTCATATTCTAGCGGCACCTCAGTCATGTCAGAGTAGGCCTTAACGGCAGTCTCCACTGTGGACAGCTTGATGGTGACTGTAGCAGAGAGAGCAGGCTCCCCGTTGTCCTTGGCAACAACAACCAGTCTCTGGTGGCGCGGATCTCTGTAACTGAACATCCTCATAGTCCGGATCTCTCCGTTGTACTGGTCCAGACTGAACAAGGTGGCGTCAGTCACCTGTAGAAACTGGTAGGTAATCCGAGAGTTGTGCACCGAGTCTGTGTCTAAGGCGATCACCTTGGCAACCAGAGAGCCTTTATCGGTGGATCTGGGGATCTTTTCCTCCACCACTGAGCCGTGCGCGCGCCACGGAGACACAATCACCGGAGCGTTGTCGTTCTGGTCCACGATAATGATGTGGACCGTGACGTTACTGCTGAGTGGAGGAGAGCCAGAGTCTCTGGCCTCGATGTGGAAAAGAAACTCCTTCTCGATCTCATAGTCAAAGGTTTTCAGTGCGTAAAGGTTCCCGTTCTCTGGATTGATGGAGAACAGCATGGACATGGAGGTGTTGGCTATCTCCTTCTCCAGGATGAAGTAAACTAGATACTGGTTTTCATGGAGGTCAGGGTCAAACGCAGTGAGTGAGCTGAGCAAGGCTCCAGGTGCGTTATTCTCCATCACACGTATAGTATAAAATGACTGAGGAAATTGTGGCGCGTTGTCATTGACGTCTAATAGATGCACAGTTATTGTTTCGTTATCAGATAAAGGCGGTGTCCCTGCGTCTGTCACAATCAGTGTGATATCATATTCAGGCACTGATTCACGATCCAGGGGTTCGGACACTACGAGCTTGTAGTGCATGGGCCTATCTGATGTTTTGTTGAGAATAAAAGGCATGGGTTTATTGATGGATAAACTTACGTTGCCATTAACACTAGTGTCTCTGTCACTTATTCCTACCAGTGCAATGACACTTCCTACAGGGATGTTCTCATCCACAGTGTTTTTTACAGACTGTATGGTAATTTCTGGATAATTGTCGTTCATATCTGTCACGTGGACAATCACTTTGCACTGCCCCAGCAGGGGATGCGTCCCTTTGTCTCTTGCTTCAATGTGCATTTCATAAACTTTCATATCTTCATAGTCTATGGTACCCTTTACAGTTATCTCCCCTGTGTTAGGATTTAATGCAAACACGTCTTGTGTTTTTTCTGAAGTGTAAAGGGTGAATGAGTACACTATCTCTGAATTTAAACCCTCGTCAAGATCTGTAGCGTTAAGCTTCATCACTAAGGTTCCAATCGGGGCATTTTCCGTCATATTGATTGTATACGTCTGCTTGTCAAACCGAGGAGGATTATCGTTTGTATCCTGCACTCTAACAATAATATTGGCGGTTCCGGAGCGCACAGGGACCCCTCCGTCCACAGCAGTCAGTATTAAATTATGGACAGCATTTTTCTCTCTGTCTAAAGACTTAGTCAACACCAAATCAACATATTGAGTTCCATCACTGCCCGTCTGAATTTCGATGGTGAAATGTTCACTGACACTGAGTTTGTATGTTTTAATTGTATTTATGCCAACATCTGGATCCACACCATTAGGCAGAGAGAATCTCTCTCCCGGTGTTGCCGATTCTGAAACGTCGAGCTCTACTCTGTCTCGTCGGAAATGTGGAGCGTTATCGTTTATGTCCGTTATTCCAAGTTCAATGTTAAAGATGCGTAAGGGGCTTTCTATGATAACATCAAGCTTTAGAAAACAGGAGGTAGTTTTTGAAGGACAAAGATATTCCCTGTCCATCTTTTCCACGATGTACAACTCTCCTGTCTTTTTATTGACATCTAGATATTTCTTGTTATGGAAAATATCAAGTTTTACCTCTCGTTGTGCCAAACCTCCAGGCTCAAGTCCCAAATCCGCAGCGAGATTAGCCACAACAGATCCCCTTTCCATCTCCTCCTCTATAGAATACCGTGTCACAGCAAAAGCTCTTGGCCATACTGCAGACAAGACAAAGACAGTGGTCCAGAAATTCATCCTTTCATCTGCAGAAAACAGTACTCCAGAATCTCAAAACGTGTGCTGTTTTTGTTGCTTTTGACTTAAGAAAAAAAAAGAATAGGACATTTCCTTGCACCGTGTTGCTTATTTAAAAAATAAAAACCATATCTTTCAGAAAGCTGTGTCCTACACCCTTTTCAAATGGGTGTGTCATGACTATCAAGAGAGAGAGATGCATTATGCTTTAGTGGTCAACAGTGACACCATGTGACAGAGACTGCGCTTAGCTTTGCAGTTAGAAACAGTTTTGTTGGCCAAGAACTTGATAAAACATGGTCTCACAAGACAGTGATTCTTTGTGTGTGTGTGTGTGTGTGTGTGTGTGTGTGTGTGTGTGTGTGTGTGTGTGTGTGTGTGTGTGGAAGGGCTATTAATGCACGTTTTAAAAAAGAATATCAGGTTCAGTTTAAATGCATTCTGAAACTGTACTGTATTGTATCATATTGCCATGCATTGCATAATATGGTGCTATATTTCTTCAGTATGTCATATGAGGCATCATAACAGACATAAAGTTGCTTGTCAGCTTACAGATTGTGCTCCAACTACTTCCTTCACATCTCATTGCACATCTCATGGGGAGCCTAATTTTTCTGTTCTTATTAAGAGCATATTTTTATATAGGCCTTGGCCCTATTATGAAATTATTTTCAATGCTCCCCGCATGTAATTTATCTTGATATGCTTTATCAAGAAGCAAGAATGTACAAGGCAGACAATGTAGTATATACTAGTATACGTTAGTTGACTGCCATTTAACTTGCCTTTTCAATGAATTATCACTTGAAATTTAGAGCTGCATAGATTTTACCCACTCACAACCTATTTCAACCCTACTCATATTTTATTGTTTTTAAGGACAGTGATTTAGTCATCATCTTGTGGTGGCAAAACTGAAAGGAACATCTACAATATAATGCAATTCAGTAACAACATAATCGACAGACTCAAAAACTACTACAGAGTTTAAGCATCTTGAGATGCAAGATGAATTTCAGATTTTTTTCTGATAATAACATGTACTCAAATCAAATAAAATATCACGACAGCAAAGGTTTCAGCTCCTAGACGAGATATATAGAAAAAAGATTTGGAGATGTTTAAATGAGTTTTGTAAATGACATGATTTACGCAGTGATTACTTTGTCTTTATTTTTATATAAAACAAGCCAGATGCCTTTGTTTAGTCAAGCTTAAAGAAAGAAAAAAAAATCAAGATAATGTAATTAGGAATTTGAATCATTTCCTCTTAAATTCAAAAAAATAAAAGAATAATAATAATGCCAATGCTGCCTGTGAATCTGTTTGTTTGGGGTTTTTTGTTTTGCAGATAAGTGAATCCTTTATTTGATGATGTTTTGTGAAAACAGTGAGGGAGATATATTGCATTTTAAGTCACTATTTTACACTGTTTGATTGCATTTCTCCAGCTTGGGATTTTTTTCAGCTGCTGAGTGTGCACATTTATTTGAAACAGAGGAACCAAAGGAAAGAAGAAGTTGGCTACTGGCCAATTGTTTCTTTTTCTTCAGCGGGAGCTAACAATGAAAGTTGTAGAATAAACAAAGTGAATAATGGAACTGAAATAAAGTTCAAGGAGAAGCTTATTTTTTTCTATGACTGTTCATCAGGACCCAAATCTAGGTCAGCCTTGATCATCTTGAGTATCAGCTCAGCCTAATTATTAATATATTATTGAACCTCATATTGAATTTATCAGCAACAGATGAACAAATCATCCCCGGGGTCAAAATTCTGCAATGCTACATCAAAAAAGCCAGCAGCTCTTACCTAACTAACAGTGAAAACAGCATATGTAATGCAAATGAAATTGATTTTAAAACAAAAAAAAAAGTACTTCCTCTTGAGCCTTGTGGGAACTTTTTGCTTCAAGGATCTTACCTAGATGCACTGTGATGAATGAATTGATCACATCACCATAAAGTATAATTACATTTTTTTAAAGCCTGAGGGTAACACTGAGACTATCTTGGGCTTATCATCATTTATGTTTCATAGACAGCCTGTTGTAGAAAATATATATTTTGCATATTATTTGTGGCAAAACCTGTATTTTTTGTTGTTGTTGAGAATGAAGATACAGAAATCAAAATACTTTGTCCTAAACAACTATGTAAAGTAATTGTTCCACTGGCTAATTTTTCAGGTTACCTCAGAGTATTATTTCATATATTTTTGGTGCAGTGTTCTGTGACCTGCAAAGTAAAAAAAAGACAGATTGCACCTGTAACTTTATGTCTCCTCTTCTACAGGGACTGTAGAGAGAGAAGTACAAGTATAATGTAATATAAACACAGACAACAATTTATTAGAATTTTGCTCAACTATAGTATTTTCTACCACTGGATTTATGTCAGACCTTTTAATCCCTTACAGACCAGCAGTGCATGGGGGCACTATGGGTCTAAACTTAACCCTGCTGTGGCCACATGAATCCTCTTATGGACCCACAGATCCCATTATTATTCACAAATGTCACCAGTGGCCAGAGATAAGGGCAATAAAGACCCTCTCCTGCCTGTGCTCAAGTTCAGATTTGTTGTTGTGTAAAAAAAATACAATGAAATGCTTGTGCTTGGTGGCACTCTCTGCTACAGATAGATAAGATAACACTACCCACAGTACACAGTGCATACAATCTACGAGCAACAATAGTGCATGTGTCAGCTGTTCAGCAACCTAACTGCCTGAGGCCTGAGTAAAGAAGCTATTAGTGAGACAGGTGGTGTATGATTTGATGCTCTGACAATGTTTTTTGGATGGAAGAAGCTAGGTCAGGGCATGAGCAGGATGGCAGGTGTCCTTAATGAAAATTTCAGCTGTTCTTTTGCAGCGTGTGGTGTAAATGTCATGAAATTGTGGTAGTTCTGTGTTGAGATTATTCTGCTGTCTTTACAGTCCTTTGTGGGCATCTGCAGCCACGAGCAGTCGGGTTGCCGAACCACACAGTAATATAGCCAAAACTAACTAGAGGTTTGAGTGTTCATACCAAACTTTCTTGAGATGCCTCAGAAAAAAACAGTCTCTGTTGTACTTTCTTGAGGATGCACTTGCTGTAAGTTGATCGTATAAAGGTGTCTTAAATGTGTCTACCGAGGAATTTAAAACCATCAACAATCTCTGCATACTGATGGAATTGGGGGTGTGATTTTGTCTGTTCATTTTGAAGTCATCAGTGACTGCTTTTGTGATACTGACATTTCGAGGGAGGTTTGTTATCAAGGCAACATGTGGTTAGGTCAGTTGCTTCTCTCCTATACGATCTCTCATCTCTCAATTTATGATTATAGCCCAGAGATTTTGGTTATATGTTGTGTGTCTTCTCTTTCGGTTAGTGTTTAACAAGGCACTGGCAAGTTGTTTCATCTTTACATAGCCAAGTTGAAGTTGCTGCTTGCTTGTTATCTTTTGTTTTGGTCTCTAAAACTTATTTTACTGTGACTAACTGCAGAAAGTTCTTGTTTGTTACATTAAGAGCCAGAACAGAGGCATGGATGAGCAGACAGGGCTTCTTTGGCTGTTGTTTACAAAAGCTCTGCGGTAAGATTGTAGCAAAGAAATGTTTCAGCATTCTACACTGAAAGTGATCCTGAATCAGTTGTGACTACGTGGTTTTCTGCTTTTATCAAAGTGGAATTGTGTTGACATTCAGAAGCTGTGCACAGGATGAGGAATTTAACCAGTGATTGATCATCTCTCATTTGATGACATTTTAATTCAACTTGCATTATTTGAGTGTATCCATCAAATCTGTTAACTTATCAGAGCATGATAAGCATGATTATATTAGCATCAAGAGGAGAGCTTACGGAATGACAGAATGACTAAACTGATTTTTATATTATTATTATTATTATTATATTTTTATTTGATTTTTGCCCTTTTGTTTTGACATATACAATGTTCTGAGCACCCTATAGCACTTAGGAGCCACAGTGATGTTATATCCATGCAGTATATCTGTACTTCACTGATGTGATCCAAATAAATTTAAAGTGCAAATTTCTAAATGTAAAGTATGAGAAGGACTGCAGCATAATTTACTCATTGGCCCCATGGCCGTGGGAAGTAGGGGTGCCCCTGCTGGAAAAGGCCAAAATCACAGCACTCTTCAAAATGAAAAAAATAAAGTAAGGAAATAAAATGTAATTTTTTTGTTGGTATTTACCAAATAATGAAGGCTTAAGTAAGTTTTTTAAAAAATAATTAGAAACACTAAATAATTACTAGTTATTAAAATAACGCTAAGCATCATGGTCAACGGACGTGACGTAGTAGGTTAGCTTGCGGTAAACGCGCCAAGCCACTTTTGGAGTAACGTAAGAGAAACACAAACCCAGCAAAGGTACAGTGTCTGTTCTATTAAGAGCTGCCGCCGTGCAGTTTGACACCATTAATGGGCATTTATTTTGCCATGATTATTGGCTATCTTGTTTTGTGCTTTGCAAGTTGGCCTTTTGGATTGCTTGACACTTCACAGTTGGATATGTTCTGGTCTGCTGTGCGCAATGTGTTGATGGCCCCTTTTTTACTGCTAAGCAGGCGCATAATAGTTCAAAGACTGGCACACTTTTTTTCTGGCTTCAGTAAATATGCCGATGATGATTTGTGTGTGATTGTTTGTGTGTGTGCGCGGAAGCGCGCGTGCGTGTTTGTATGTGTGTGCATGCGTGTGTGTGTCTGTGGGTGCGAGCGCGGCCAAAGGTTTAAATACTGTGACATGTTTTTCTGGTTAAAAAATGTGTTTTGGATATGTGTGCAGTGCTCTGATTGATTTAACCTGTAAAACTATGAGTAATCTGTTTGTTCTCGTTCACTATGTGCAACGGAGTGTGGTGACATATGTTTGATCCATATTGCAGTAGCGCATGTTAAAATATAATGTTATAGTATAAAGGGATTTTTCACAAATATGCCTTAAGAAAAAACTCATTCAAATCGATTAATACTTCAGAGGATCATCCTGTTGATTGTTTTCACACACAAAATGCAGCTCTTATCACAGAACCCCGGAACAGAAAAGTCTTTCCAGGCCTCTGCCTGGCCCAGTGATCCCAATATTGTTACTTTCATGCCCCTCCTCTAAAGCTGAAAAGCGTTTAGCAAAAACTACGAATTGGCACACTATACACGATTAATTCTAAACAAGGCACAGCTTTGTAGTTTTTAATGTTATAGAACATAGCAGGAGACTTACAGGTTGAGAACATTTTAGTTGACAACAGTTTACAAATTCATCAAAATCGAATTAATTACCATTAAAAAAAAACTCTTCAACTTCATCCCGAGTTGTATTTCCTTCCTGTTTCACTTGGTGGCGACAAATCACCAGGTTTTCTCTACAGTTGCTTAGCTAAAATCATTAGTTACACTGAGCGTCTGCGAGTCTGTCTTATGGCTAGGAGACCAGTCATAACCTCTGTGTTTGTTTTGTAAGGTCATGAAAATAAATTCTCCTGTACACCTTGAACATAAACATTGAATGCAACACCTGAATGCTGTGTCAGGCATAATTAGGGGAAAACGCATCTAAATGCCTTAAATCCTTCCTACACACAAACCAAGAAGTCATTGCATGCAATCTGTAGCTTCACACACTATCTGGATATCTATTTGCAAGATGACGTCACTGTCAGCATATTTCTAAATGTATCTGCTCTACTTTCATTCATAAAGTGAGATTAGAGAGAGAATTTTTATTTGATGATTTATTGCCAAAACCAAATTTATGCTGTTGTGTGGGCGTTGGTCTGTGTTTATCTTCTGGGGGGAAAAAAGGAGGGAGATAGGATCTTCAAGATCCTCTGCCCCTTCTACCTCCACTGCCTTGCCCCCCTTCCCCAAATTGGATTAGCCAGGCTCCCTCATGTTTTTTTCCTGCACTGTTGGTGATTACATCACTCTAACGTCTCAGACCCACACACCTCGAGTTCACGATGTAAAATGAATGCACTCTTTCACCTTAAGACTGTTTTTTTGGTGTGCAGTGATTCTTACTCAATGATGCCATCTGCTGGACAAATCTGTTTCCAGCCACTGTTACAAGATGGTGCTTGTGTTATTCACAGTTATTGTGACTTGCTATGAATCATGGATAAATACAGTTTCATACTTTGACTGCCATATAAGACAAAAACCTGGGTACACCGTTTGTGGTCAGTAGCTCTAATTAAATTAATCTACAATGTCTCATATTATGATGTAAATAGATCACAAGCATGTCACTTGTGGGATTTCACATGACATGACTGTTATTATTTAATGAGCCTGGGCCTCAAGCATAAATGGAATGTAACTAAGTACATTTACTCAAGTACTGTACTTAAATTTAAGGTACCTTTACTATTCTCGAGCATTTCAATTTAAGGCCGCTCTGTACAGTAAATAGTGAGATATTACTACATTTGTTTGACACCTGTATTTACTTTACAGATGATAATGTTACCTACAAAACATTTGTTCATGAACTATGATGCATTGTTATAGATTAAAAGTGCCCAAGTGTATAAAAAGTAGTTAAACTAGCTCTACCACGACCAGCTACAAGATTGAAAAGGCTTCTTGCACATCAATTCATAAATAATTCAATAGACTACAGCACATGCAGGACAATTTTTTTCTGCATAATGAACACCTTTACTTTCAATGCTTAAGTGCTGTTACTTTAGAACTTTTCCAAATGAAATAAATGTGTTTTGCTAGTTGCTTTTTATAGAGTTTGCACTACCACTTTTACTTGGGTAAATGGTCTGAATACTTCGTCTACTGCTGGTTTTAAATAAAACAGCACATGACCCTCAGGAAACATGCTTTATTTTTAATATCTGTACATTTATACATATTTTAGTTACCTCATGGGTAACTAGACTGATGAAAGTTAAGCAAGGACATGTGGTTTGTTTGTGTGTGTGTGTGTGTGTGTGTGTGTGTGTGTGTGTGTGTGTGTGTGTGTGTGTGTGTGTGTGTGTCCTTGAGAGGAGGAGGAAGATGGGTGCCTCCAAAACATTAAACCCAACATACTGCACCAGTGTTTATAGGGTAGTGTCACGTGCGCCCTCTAGTGGACGACTGAAGGGATTGTAGCTGGCTGTGAAAGAACCACTGGTCAAAGCATATTCAGCACCACGGCCTTGGACAGCTCCCGATGCAAATGACCAACGTGGTTACAGGATTTGAGGTGACAGGGTCGAGTGTCATTTTGTTGTCACAGAACAGACTGAAGAGATTTGATGCCTTAATACCAAATTTCACCTATCACAGGATTATAATTTATATACAATATAACCAAACCCGGAGTTTAAAACATACCAAAAATTTGTGTGAGCCTGTTGGTTTGGTGGTGATGACACATACATGAATTTGATGTTTCTAAATAGGTTTTGTTAATGATCTTAAAATAGCTATTTGACTTTAAAGTTGTTCTTGGAGCAGAGAGTAATAATATTCCTACACCTCTATTTTGGGAACAGAGCTCTATTCCTCACTCATCATCTGAAAGTAAGCCAAGCTGACCTAAATACAGCTGCCCCTTCAGCCGTCCCTGTGGATCACCTTACCGCAGAGAAGGTTAGCCTGCTCCCCTCCATGCTCTCTATGGACACCCGTTTCCTTATTAGTGGAATTATTTTCAATCTGAGCCATGCGACGACCTAATTACCCTGCTCATTTCTGGCCCGTGGCCAGCTCTCATCTGTTGATGCTAGCAACTAATTCCCTGAGAAGTAAGATGTAAAAGGGCACAGAGAGAGAAGTCACAGGCCCCTCTAGCTCACATCCAGGTGTGGCATTTGGAGCTGAACCCCTCCTTCCCCTGATGCTTGTATTCGTGTTCGTGGTCTTAATTAAAGTGATATTTCGAGAGAGGAGGTTCTGTTTGTTCAGTTAATGAACCCCACTATTCTCTGCGGGCAAATGGAAATGCAAGCACTCCAATTAGCATATGTTAGCATTTTACTATGTTTATTCCTCGCTGTGGAAAACAGCTTACCAAGGCGAAAAGCTTTCCACCCTTGTAAGAGTAGCTGTGGAACTTTTTCACCCCAAAATAATTGACTCAAACTAATTAAACATAGATCTGGGAAACTTATATCTAAATGCTTTATGCATGTAGATGTGTTTGAGTGCGTGTGTCAGTATGTGCGTGTATCAGTACTCAGGCCTTGAGTTTTATGACTTTCAGCAGGCCACACATGCATGTTTAAGAGACATAAGAAAGACTATATGAAAAAAATACTTTATTTTCATAAATGTATACAGTACATGTGTGGAGGAAATCCCCCCTCTTTACAGCTGTCTGCATCATGTTGCAGCTTGCATATACATTATCATACTATTTGTCATATTCACACAAGCTCTGTCAGCAAACATACAAAAAGAAATCACTTTTTTATTTCATAAAACAAGAAAATATAAATTCATAAGGATGTGCAAAATTATTGTCCACTAATGCTTTTTCAAAACATTTTGGATGTAATTGCTGCTCCATTGATTGTCTAAATAATAATAATAATGATGATAATATATTATTATCATCATAATAATAATAATAATAAATAATAATAATAATAATAATAATAGGCAGATGCATACATCGGTCCATTTTGCAGCGGCATGTCACATAAATAACCATCAGACTTCATTTCTCTTCAGCACTTGTAATTATTCATTCATTATTTATCTTTTGCGCATCCTCTGTAGTTTTCATCCCACTTGTAAATCATAAATTCATGAATTTATGTACTAAATGGTCTCGTCCTCTGTTTTTATATGAGGTTATTTGTCATTTTAACCATCCATTCAGACAGTTGTTGAAAAGTCAGTCATTGTACAGGTCATTATTTATAATCGCAGCCTCTCCCTGCGGGGACATCTGAAGACGTCGCTTCTTGCCAAAGGTGGAGAAGGAATTGTGGACGTCCAGTTCGCTCCGCTGTGCTGCGGGCCTCAGGGTGCAAAACCCCGATGGTGTCCCAGGGATGTACACATTGTGGTGGTAGTCAGGAGGTGGGTGAGGGTGTGGGTGAGGGTGGGGTGGGATGGATGGCTGCTGCTGTTGGGGAGGAGGTGTGCACCGAGGAGTCCAGGGGCGAGAGTGGACCCCACTGGTTGATGGAGACATCTTATAGTCTGTAGAATGACACAGACAAAGAGAAAGGAGAGGAGAAGCAACTGCTTAATTATTCAATATTGACTTAGGGCTGTTGTGGTATTTTCATTTGCATAGCACTTTTCTAAAACAAAGTTTGGTGTTTTGCAGTCAGGACAATAAATACTGACAACAACAAAAATACAAAAACAGAGCCATAATGATGGGGGTGTGAATATAACCCTGCTTCTGCACACCAGCAACCAATTAAGGGGACAACAAAGGGAAACAGAATGTCTTACATAAAAGCATGGAGGTGTGTTGTGTGGTGGACAATATGCATATTTGGGTGCACAAAACATGCTGTAAAGTAAAAAACACTGAATGTGTAGTTTTCATAAAGGCTGTTTGCTGTTGACTGGGTTTGGCCTGTCTTACCTTTCATCCCTCTCATGTGAGTACCCCAGGTCCAGTACTGTCCAGGCGCCATGGAGGTTACATAGTTTTCTGGGTCTGCGTGCATGGCCTTACGCATGAGGGTGCCATCCATGTTGATGGAGTTATAACTGAAAACAAGATATCAGTCTGTCATGACAACATACCTGACTAGTATGATAATTCAATATCTATATATCCAACAGTGAAAATAACTGGAGGCTGATATTACTGTCTTGAAGAGACTGTGGTGGGATAATTTTTAAGATAGCACGAAGGTTGCTTTCTTGTGAAACTAAATATCCATGGGTAGCAACCATGTTGGCAGAGCTTGTTGGGAAAAGGGCTAAATAACACTTCAGGTTTTGGCTCAATTTCAAAGGCGTCCCTTGAACTCTCATTTCAAGAATATCTGAATTAAAGTGAGTTCTGCAGGAACCAACAAGTCTCCTCTATACTCGAAATGGCTTGTTCTTAGTTAACGTTTTGTCCCTTACAAACAACGTACTTCTTCAAATTAAAGCTGTATATTTGTCTTTTTATGGACAACCAGCTTATTCTAATAACAGTTAATCTCCTAACATGCATTTAAGAGATCTCAATTCTGATTGCTACTCAAATTATAGCTGAAATAATTTTAGAAAAATTCACTTGTGCATGTATTTAACTTTTTTGTGTAGATTTTAACTGGAGGCTGTGCTTGCTCTTTGTGGTTTGTGGCAGTTGTACTTGTCTTCTTGTTGTTTATTGATGTATCAGTGTTTTTTGCTGCCCTCCTGGCCATATACAACACATTTAAACAGGACTGTTGTAGAATTCAAAATGTTTACTATGGCAGCAGAAATAATTCCTGAAATTCAGTTATGGCTTTTGGTTTTCAGATTTTCAGTGGCCCCATCTGACTGCCCCTATAAAATATTTCGGGGCGCCACTGTCTATATTTTAACAGGAGTGATATTTATACAGGCTGTATACCTCAGCCCTTTGTGTGAGCATGATATGCTTTGGTACAACAGCTTAACATTGGTTTGACAAAGGTCAAAATTGTACCTTTTAATGGAGGAGTTCTGATTCTTTGTGAGAGTCCAGTCTGTGTTTGGCTGCTTCAGCTGCAAAAAAAGAGCACAACATCATTTAATGTTAACTTTTTCAACATAATTTAACAACAAAAAGTCTCAATATAAACATACATAAAAGTTCAGTGTCACAGTCCAGGTCTATTTTGAGAAACGTCTCTTCCAAATAAGCTCAATCAAACCGGTCTTGATGGCAAACCTCTCCTGTTTATTCTATCCTCGTGGATCAGCAGAGGTCAGCGATAACTGTCACGAGGAGCAGTCTGTCTTATCCTGAAATGGAGACATGACTCTTTTCACATGGATCGCGGCTGCCGCCCTGTGGATGTTTGGCAGCGCTGATTTTTTTAGGACCGGAGGAGCTGCTGCCTTCAGCTTAGACTCGCCCGTCTCTTAGTTTTGCTTTTATCGTCTGTGGCGCAGCGTGAGAGGTGAAGGAGGGCACCCGAGAGATATTTATTCCGGGTTTGAGTCTCATAGTATGGATTCCACGCTCTATTAATTCCCTTAAAGTTGTTAACACGGAGAATGCGACGTAAGCGTATTATTAGAATCGGTATTCAAAATACACTCCCCGCCAACTACGCACAAAACCAATTAGAACCCCACCGGGATGAAACGAAACATGATTTTAATCTTCAAAGGAAACCGTGCCAGGGAGGAAATTAAGAAAATTACACACGTCATTGTTTTGTGGATTTTATGCATCATTTTTACATTAATATTTGCCTGATGCTCCTCGAGCAAGGTTTTTAATTAAAAGTCTCACAGAGAGCCTTGAAAAGTTTGCGGTCCTTGCAGCTGTATCTATATGCACAACCCAGCTCGCCGCTGCATGCATACACGTGCACGCACCTGTCCTGCGTGTTTTACACGCTCGAATGTGCATCTAATCTCTCTTTTCACCTCCGATTCATCAACTCAAGCAGGCTCATGTACTTGCCTTGTGCAATGCTCAGTTTCATTGACGTTTAATGTGTCACTCTGTGTGTGTGTGTGTGTGTGTGTGTGTGTGTGTGTGTGTGTGTGTGTGTGTGTGTGTGTGTGTGTGTGTGTGTGTGTGTGTGTGCATGGGGACGACTCGTGGGTACGCTGAGGGACACCACTGGGTGAATTAGGGGAACCAATTAACGTCAGGAAGGACACTTTCTCCTGAAGGAGCATAGCTGTAGGCGGAACAATCATCGTGACCTCGAAATCCCTCTTGTGGCCAGAGGTGCATGTGCCAGTGACCGAGCTGACATTTCTCAGTCTGCCCGTTGGAGTCTGGTATCATGGCTCTGAGTCTTTGTCCCTCTGCGTTTTGGTGAAAACAGGGAGGCGACAATGAGCAATAAGCACACATTTACGCTCTGTTTCCCCGTCTATTAAAATTTGAAAACACTGCCTTAGACATCTTGCCTCTGTCATTTCCCTTTCTCCTTGTCTCCTTCCTTCCCCATCCCATCCTTCTATTCCGCCCCTCCTCTTCCCCACCCTTGCTCAACAAATATTAAACCACATTTCTCTCTCTCTCTCTCTCTCTCTCTCTCTCTCTCTCTCTCTCCTCGCATACAGAGGACAGCGTCGGGGCCGATCTACAGGCGGCCCACGTCTCAGTCCAGCCATGTCCTTGCACCCCCCCCTCCTCCTTATCCTTGCCCCCTCCCCTCTCGGATGTCCTCCCGTCTCCCCAAAACCGTCCATTTGCCATTTTTCATCCATAATGGACAGCACCCCCCCCCCTTGCGAATACGCCACATTGTGTGTAGTATAATGGCTCGGCCGTGCTTGTGCCCTTGAGGCATAGTTAGTGAGGTTATCTGTCCTATATTGTTAGTTTGAGGACAAGAAGGCGTGTCGCAAACCCGACTGGTCGAGAAAGAATTGTCTGAACCCCAAGGCTGATGAATTCAAATAGCTGCCATTCACCTTGTCCGTCACGTATTTAACCTTGACTTTTTGTTCAAGCTCAGGTGGATGTGCTGGAAGCAGGTGTGTGTCCCCTCCTTGCAGAAAAAAAAGTGTAATACCGAATAATACATTAATCTCCCAGGTCACAAACTATTCTAATTAAATCCATGAATTATTATTAAAAGCTTTTTTACCCACGGGTGATTAATTTGCAAAAGCGTGCCGTGAAGACACCTGGAAATGTTCCCTAGACTGAATAGAGGAGTCAACTTGAAGTACATCTCCTCTTCCTCTCACGCAGTAATTGATATCTCACTTCATTCTATACAGATGATAAGACACGGTATGTGCGCAGAATATGCTCCCTGCAAGATAAGACTTTACACTTTCATTACCATGTCAATTAAAAATGTAATCTTCGTCTTCGTCTCATTTCATTTCCCGGGTGGAAAACATTACCATAGGCTCCGCACTTAAGATAAATTATTGCCATAATTATAAAAAACAGTCGAGCTAACATGCTGTGTTAATAAGAAGGGAGAGAGGGGGGAAAAATCACGGCTTTGCTCAGTTTTTTCCCAAGTTGAGTTTAAATCTGTGTGGCATGCGTGATTTGACCTTCATGGGGGAATGTCACAGTCTAGATACTTATCAGATAGAAATCTGAGATGGGTTTTTCCGTGGCAGCGTGTGACACAGACTGAGCTCAATGAACAACACAAGCACTCATGGTGTTAAACTATGCTGATTTCAGTGTACCTCGTTGGGAGTAGTTGCTCCGTTGTTCACAGATGCGCTCCGGCTCTGCGCGTTCCACGAGTTTTCTGCGCTCTTCGCCTCGTTGTTTCTCGGTGTGCTGCCCGGGCTGCACGGCTTCAGAAACATAAAGTCACTTTTGGCTGATTCGGGTGTCAAGCAGACTTTATAACAATATGACTGAGAGAGACTGCTGTTTCCATTCACCTCCATGCAATTTGTTGGCACTTTTGCCGCGGATGAGATCTGCAGGTTGAGGTTGGATTTTTTGAACACCTCCGGAGGCGGATCGGGCTGAAACCCCCCGCAACAGCAGCAGGCGAACGGGGGGAGGTTATACCCGCTGATGGTCTCCCTGTCCTTGTAACACTTGACCGCGGCCAGCACGATTATAGCCACAAGGAATATTAAAGATATTGTGCTCAGTGACACGATCAAGTAGAGAGCGAGGTTTGAGGGGGGCTGCGGGCTGAGTGTGAGGTCTCCGAAATCTGACAGCGACTCAGGCACGCTGTCTACCACTGTGAGGACAATGGAGACAGTGGCGGAGAGCGGCGGCTGCCCGTTGTCCTTGACTAATATTACCAATCTTTGCCTTGTTGCGTCTTTTTCTACTAGCCGGCGAATAGTCCTGATTTCGCCCGTGTACAGAGCCACGCTGAACAGCCCCGGGTCTGTAGCCTGCAACACCTGATAGGACAACCGGGAGTTTTGCCCCGCGTCCGCGTCTAGCGCTGTTATTTTTGAAACCAGATACCCAGCATCTACTGACCGCGGAACCACCTCTGTGGCCACGGTGCCGTTTTTGGGCAGCGGGGACACAATAACAGGTGCATTGTCGTTCTGGTCCAAAACAAAGACATTGACTGTGATGTTACTGGCGAGAGGAGGGAAACCAGCGTCCTGCGCTTGTACCAGAATCTGAAAGTTTCTAAGTTGCTCGTAATCAAAAGAGCGCAGTGCGTAGATATTGCCGTTGTCAGAGTTGATTGAGACATAAGTGGACACGGGCATGCCCTGAATCTGACCCTCGAGAATAGAATAAGACAGATAGGCGTTCTGGTTTGAATCGGGGTCGAATGCAGTTACTGAGCAAATGGAAGCGCCTGGAGCATTATTCTCGGTCACATAAACTGTGTATGAAGGTTGAGAGAACCGCGGGGGGTTGTCATTAATGTCAGACACTTGAACGAGGATGGTTTTCCTGGTGGAGAGAGAAGGGGAGCCCAAGTCTCGCGCTGTAAGAGTGATGTTGTACTCGGACACCGCTTCTCTGTCCAGAAACTCGCTTGTCACCAGAGTGTAATAGTTTTTAAAGGATGAGTGGAGCTGAAAGGGGACGTTGCTCGGGATTTGGCAGTCAACGTTCCCGTTCTCTCCCGAGTCCCGGTCCATCACACTGATAACCGCTATCACCGTGCCCGGTGGCGCGTCTTCCTGGACAGGAGTGGACACTGACGTGAGGATGACTTCGGGCGCATTGTCATTTACATCCAGGATGTCGACCAAGACTTTACTGTGCACAGCCACAGCTGATGGTCCCCTGTCTTTCGCCTGCACATACAGCTCATAAACACTGGCTTTCTCGTAGTCCACAATGCCCTTCACTCGGATTTCGCCCGTGTACGGGTCCACGCTAAACAGTTCGCGCACCTTGAGGGGTGCGTGCCCACTAAACGCGTAGGTCACCTCTCCATTTGAGCCCTCATCCAGGTCTGTGGCGTTCAGCTTCAGCACCAGCGTCCCCCTCGGTGCGTTCTCCACTAGGCTCGCCCGGTAAACTGAGCGGTCAAACACGGGCACGTTATCGTTGGCGTCTAACACTGTGATAGTTATCAGCGCAGTCCCAGAGCGTTCCGGTGACCCCCCGTCAAAGGCAGTCAGGACCATTTCGTGCTTTTTCTGCTGTTCCCGGTCCAGTGGGGTGTCCAGCACGAGCTCCGCAAACTTGCTTCCATCATTGCGCGTCTGGATGTTCAGCACAAAGTGCTCGTTTGCGCTCAGCTGGTAGGAGCGCAGAGAGTTGGTGCCCACGTCCTGGTCCTGTGCGCTCTCTAACGGGAAACAGGAGCCGGGCGCAGCCGACTCTGTGATGTCAAGATTAAACTCGCTCCACGGGAAACTGGGCGAGTTGTCATTCACATCTAAAATCTCCACTTCCACTCTGTACAGTTCTAATGGGTTCTCAATGACCACTTGTAAATGTAAAAAACAGCTCGGACTTCGCTCACACAGCTCCTCTCTGTCTATCTTTTCGTTGACGAAGAGGATGCCATTCTCCAAGTTCACTTCTAAATACTGCCTCTTTGCGCCGGAGACTATACGAAACCGGCGGGCTGACAGCTTGGCCACATCCAAGCCCAGGTCTTCGGCGATGTTGCCCACAAAAGCTCCATGCTCCAGCTCTTCGGGAATGGAGTACCGAATTTGCGCCAGAACCAGGTCCACTACACAGGCACACAGAAGCAGACATACAACCAGCCCAGTCACTGGTACCCAACTGCCTCTGGAGAGTCTGTGATCCATCTCAGCGGCGTGCGTAAAAATCGCCTCACCAAGACATCTTTCGCCTCATAAAGCCACTCAACTCAACAGCTAAAAAGTACATAGAAAAGCACAGCCAGTCCCAAATTTAAAAAAAGAAACTAACTTTGTAACATCTGGATAAGTTTACTGAATAGTTTAGCTGAGGGGACGGGAGGAGAGAGGAGAGGAGAGTGAATGCACCTCTCTCTCTCTCTGTTGTGCTCCACGCGCAACACTGGTGGTGTGTGAACGGGGGAGGCTCGCGCTTTGATTTTCCAGTGTATTAGACACTCGGAGGAGCTGGTGGGGAGGTGTGTGTATGTGTGAGTGAGTGAGAGAGAGAGAGAGAGAGAGAGAGAGAGAGAGAGGAAGAAGAGGGGGTGGACGTAGCTTCTCGCGGCTCCGTATTGGAGGACGCCGACGCGAAGTGCGACTCTAATTACTGTAGACGTTTAACCCTTTCACATCCCCGCGTCTGCTCCTCTGACCCATTAAATAGACGAGAAGGCAAGTTTGACACCAGACGTCAGAGCCAGATTTGGATTAGGGGACAAATTGTGTTGTGGGTGTCGTTTTCTAGGCTGCATTTACAGATGAGGATGGACAAGGATTTGCCATGGTGACCACATTGCCCTGCAGGCCCAGGATGGCAATAGTAGCTAACATTATTTTTCTTTGATTTTTTATGAGCCCCATTATAGCTTAAAAAAAGAAAAATACTACCGTGGTTCCACTATTACACTTTGAATTGCAGAAAACAAAAACACACTGGCCTGAGCTCTCACTCGCCTCAAATGGGCCAGTGGCCACAGCCAGTAGGCTCTTGGGATTCTGTAATGCTTTATAATGAGAGCCCCTTTGAAGATGAATGCCCACATTGCAAAAACAGTCCCATTCATTAATCATCACACGAAATTGGGTTTTACAAAAAGAATCTTTGATGGGTCAGGATATTCAATTTTAATCAATATTTAAACGAGTGTGCGCTACATTTTGGAGCTTAGAGTGATTACAGTGACAATCAGATGCGGGTGATACTCTCATACAATTGCGCGTTACACGACTTTAATTCACTTAAGTAGGCCTGAACATGTATCAACATAATCAACATAAAAGCAATGCCATAAAGCCTTAATCATACTTGTCTCTAATCAGGTATTAAAGCTGGGATTAGATAAATATCCCATAGGTGATGATGTGTTTAGTTTGGAGATGACAGAAAAAGGCCGAGGGGTGTTTTCGAGGACTAAAAAATGTTTCAGTACAATAAGTGACTTCAGTAGATCAAAGTCCCACCACTGTTTTTATAGGACAAAGAGGACAGCTCGAGCCTCTTTAGATTGCGGCACATGTTTGTTCAGATCTAATCTTTTCCCTGTTAATCCTGGTCAGTTAGACAACCACTGAACCACAGAGAGAGGAAAAGAGAGAGAAACTGAAGGATGCCTTTGTGAATTCGGGTTCGTCTCCAGACAGACACGAGTGGCATCCTAATGTAAAAGGGTGGCTTGAAATCTGAAAGTCTCTTCTTGGGACTGACGACACAGCCTTGGCCCCCGGGCAGCGCTGAGCTTGTTAGCTACTAAGAAAGAAAGGGGGGGGGGGGGGGGGAGATGAGAGAGAAAGAACAAGAAACAAACATTTCTACTTCCTGGGGGCAGCATTTTCTTTTACACTAGACGCTACATTTTCTTGTAAACTGCCCCCAAAACCTGTCGACTGCGTCCTCTGTTGAAAATTGTGTTGATGGTAGCCCCTCTGCGAGAATGATCAGGGAAACCAAGCGATGTTGATGTCTAATGTTGTGATCTTTTCCCTTAAAGAAAGAAAAACAAGCGGGGCTCGTGGGAATACTTCAACTTGGTTGAAGTAGTTGTTGTTTCTGACATTTCTCGTTTAAGCTATAGAGAAGAGTAACTTTAGTAATCTGGGAACGGATGTAGTTTCATGTTCATCCCGTTTTTAAGGGGATGGATAACAAAGGTCACGACTTATTTATGAATAAAAACTACGTCCTTGGTGAAAGTGCTCAGTATGGAATAAAATGTTACATAATAAGTATCACTTAAATGTTTCCCCGTGCACAAAAAGTGTCCCTGACCTGGCTCTCCAACAAGCAGTCCCCGAAATCCAACACCCTCCCCTTTTCAGGAAAAAAAAAACTAAAATCCTCAGGTTTAAATAAGCAGAAAACACAATCTGCTTGCAGACTTAACCTCAAGCAGATGGTTAAGCTTCTCCAGAAATGATTACATTTCTGGAAAAGAAAAAAAATCACCACCACCAGTTCCATTGCTTTCCTCTTCTTTTTAATTAACGGAGTGAAGGATTAGTGTGCAGCTATCCGGGATCAACCGTTCTCCGACGGAAGAATACAAATGTTTTGTGATAAATAATCCCAAAGCACTCCGGCCGGCGGTCCCTCGGTGCCTGTTACATTAACATGCATTACACGGAGCATTAAGCCGGTCTCATCCGCCCCTATCGCCTCGCTCACCCCATTGTCCGACAGAAAGACAGCCATTACTTTCTCTGAACCAGCGCTCAGCAGCCACCTGACCGTGACCCGGTGCTCCGCTTTCTGAAGTCATAGCATGAAAAGGTGGCGGGTGGATTAAGGGCAGTAAAGAACTGATGGAAGGAAACTTTTCATTTAGTCTTTTACACGCTTTTCAAGAAAAAGAAGCATACAATATGTTTAATTACATTTCAGGGAATTTAAGTTGAGCAGGTATAGGCTACGTGTTAGTTGACCCTAAATGTGAACATTTTTTTTGTTTGTGATCTTGTGGCGCCATCTACTGGGTACTGTCCGATAATGTAAAATGTGTGGACATAAATAGATCCATAATCATGGTGAAATCTCTCAGCAACAGGGTGTTGAACATTTGAAGAATACCATAGAAAAGCATAAAAAGAAAACATTTAACTTATCAGTTTAGAATTATAGTCAACTTTTTTAGCTGAGTATGTAAACACAAATTAAATATGAATTGGATTCTCAATAGTTTTAGTAGAGTAGAATAGAATAGAATAGATTTTTATTGTCTACCAGGGAGGACAGACAGCAGTTGGTAAAACAAACATATAGACAAAGTCATTAGAAACACTTAATCAGTTCATATCATTTTCTGTGTGCTTTAAAACTCAAGTTAACTTGAGGTAAGAATATTAATGGCACTTGGAATCCAGGACTACTTGAATACATACATGTACACTGTACAGAAAACACATTTAGAGTATACAAGTACAGTCATACAGCTAAAGAAATATAGACAAATGCAAACATGACTAATCTAGACTGTAATGTAACCACTCAATTTTACAAGCAAGCGACACTTATAATATAAAAAGGTGAACAAGAACATATGTTTTCTGTGTGTTTGAGTGATGATGTCAGAGTCCTGAAAATGTTGCCCATTCACAATGCAACCATTTAAGCCATTTACAGCACAAAATGCTGCCCAACTTAACCTTGAGTTTTGACCCAGTGGTTGTCCTGAGTCTACACTTTGAAAACCACTGACAGGAAGTACTGAGGATTCATGTCTAAATGACCTGCCTGTGTAACCATTATAGTTTGAGTTAAAGAAATAACAGACTTTTAAACATGAAGATATCTAATAATAACATCTCCACTCATCCATCAGTTCATGGAGCTTTATTTTGGAAACTGAAGTATATCAGCTAACACTCTTCATCAGGCTGTTTTTGGAAAACATACTTCAAGTGGCAGTATTCAAAAATATATCACACCTGATATACTGTACAATGCAGTGGTGCATTTACACATACAACTTATGACTACAAATGAGTTGAGCATATGGAGTGTTTTGGTGAGAGAGTGAGGATGAGGTGTGTTACTGCTGCTGCATGTGACAATCAGCCTACACTGCAGGCTACATCAATTTATGGCAATAAATAAGATAATATAATAATCCCTGAAGGTGTGCCCCTTCAGCATATGCCTGTCACCAGCACTTAATATATTAAAAAGGAAAACCGAGGGGAAACGCATTAAAACCTCGTTAATTGACATATCCTGAAGCACCTATCAGATTTCGTCAATTAATTTTCTGCAGCTGTCACTTTGTCCCCAACAGAGGCCAGTAAGTGAAGTAGTCTGTAGTGTATTGGTTCTGTTTTTTTTAATCGGTGGTCTTGGAGCGCCATCTGTCGGATATTAAATAGCATAACTGTTGCTAAAGCGTGGAAACTTGTGTGGCATGGACTAAGTGTGCAGGAGTTACCTTTTTTTCTCATAAAGAGTGGAAACACCGTACAGTGTTTCTACTGTAAATACGCTGTAATCACATTTATTGTCCGAATCAGCAACCGAGCAGCTATCCACCAAACGTTGTTATCTCTGACACTATTCCTATTGTTGATAATTGTCATGTTGTTTCATTGTTGTATATTTAAGTATTGTGCAGTCCTGCGTATGGTGTTGTTATTATTACCCTTCTCTGTGAACTTTATAAGATATGTGGTGTTATTCTATTTGTAGGGTTAACATCTGGGGGAGGGGCTACTAATGAAAATTATCTATTTAATTTTCTCTGCCCTGTTGATTAATGAGACTTGTCCCCGAGGAAGCAGTCGTTTTAATGTTAGAAGCTTCGCACATTATATAAATTACTTGTTATTATTAGTGTCGGTCAGGGTATAATAATAATATTATCAGTGGGCTTAGGGCATGATGATAACTGGAAAGCAGGACTTAACCGACAGCTTATTAGACCGGAGACGCCTGTCAGAATGGACTGCTTACAATAAACATAATTGTCAGGCCACAGAAAACCAGTTTATGCGCTTAAAATAATCGGCTCATCGTATTAAGTTCTGATTGTTTTAGCTACCTCAGCCTGTAATTCAGCCCAAAATAGCTATATTTTGACCCACAGACGGAGCAACCTTAAGGGATTTTATTCCAGTGATGGAGAGCAACTATAAAACCATGAGGTCATGCAGTTTTGCTCTCGAATGCTAAAACACGCCTTTCCTTCTTCTTCTCTGAACACATTTCACACCGTGTTACAAAAACAGTTAGCCTAACACAGACCCCAAACTACTGAATAGATTAAAAAGGAAAACATCTATTCATATTTGATAAAAAAAATAAATAAATAAGTGCATATATTTATGAATATCTAACGCACATGTGCGAAACTCCTTAGGCACGTAATAATCGTAGAAAACTTTCTTGTAGAAATGTCACCTTTTAACAGTATTCTGTCAGGGCATATAAAGTGTGAAGGGTGCAGCAGCAGAGTGCAGCAGGGCTTGTAGTCCGCTGAAATCATATTTGAAGAAAATAATATAATTCATGCTGTGATACGTTTGCTTGCATTTCTCTTTAACTATGTTAATTCAACAAATGGCACAGGCATATAGCACACATTAAACGTGACCGGCTCATACTATAGCTGTATTTTGTTGTCCGTTGTGTAATGATTGATTCAAAGGATTTATTAATTTCATCACAAGTTGTAGTTTATTTTTTTAAGTGCTTTAGGTGCATATGATCAATGTTTTGTCAGTGGTGGATCATTTTGAAAACAAAACGTGTCACTTTGGCTATTGAATTTCAGTTTCTGCCTGTGTGATATGTAACTTCTGAATGGACAAGTGTATTACAGCAAATGAGAAAAATTGTTTACCTATCTTACAGCGACTTCTACTGGGGATAAGCGTGCATGTCTGAGCTGCTTTCATTCTTAAGCAACAAGTCCTTCATCCAGACCTACAATGAAATGCTCTTTCTCGGGAGGTTAAATTTTGATCAGGACAATGGAAATGTTTTTGTAATTTGAATATATATTAAAGTCAGGTTCGGAGTAAGTAATAAGGGGCAAAGCACATTCTTACAAAAGTCATATGACGGCTTATAGGGTGGGTTTAAGCTAGTAAACTACAATATCATATATATTATATCTCCACATACATAACTTTGTGTTGTGGTAACAGACTTTTGAGCTTAAAGTTTTGAAATAAACAATCTTACAGACGAATAAAGGGAATTTGAGGAAAACATCGGACAGCGCCCATGGTCGAACCCCAGAGCCCGCGGACCACAGAGTGGAAACGTTCAATTGTAAGATGAAACCATTGAGCTAAACCGATGCGTCAGACTTATGAGTAAAATCTCTATAAATACATGAGTAAGTTAGGCTACTGGATAAGACGGCGATTGACTTTAAGGGTATAGTGTGGTTAACGAGTCTAATTAAAAAGTAGACAACAATAAACACAGAAGAAAGTTAGAAAATAAATAGAAAGGAGGATTAGGTCATGGTTAAAGATTAAAACTTAAGGGCTGAGGCGGACAGACAGGTGCTTCCCGAATAGGTGCAGCAGATCACGTGCTACAGTGAGCCAGTCAGCTCAGTGCTTTGGTCTGTTTCATTTACTGTCTGGTGATTCATTGAGGAAAAACCTTGAATTCTTGACCCCTACAGCGAGGGAATCCGCTCTGTTCTCGGGGTATGTCTAGGCTAATACTAGGTAGATGAGTAGGTTACCGAGGTATACTTTCCTGTAAATTTTGATGGCTTTTCGGCTGTGTATAATGTATACGGCCAGAAAAAGATGCGGGAATACCCCCATAACACATATCTTTTTTCTTCTTCTCTTGCAAATGTGTTAACACGTTTAAGTAGTTTCACACGTTTTCACACCGATTTTCAAAGCAGATCAAAGGTATATAATGGGCAAAGCACATTCTTACAAAAATCCTGTGAAGGTTTACAGTGTGGGTTTAAGACCCTAAACTAGTAGATTATAACTCCACAGATATAACTTTGTGTTGTGGGAACAGGCTTTTGAGCTTGTAGTTCTGAGATAAACAGTTTCACTGACATAAAGGGAAATTGAGGAAAACATCGGGCAGCGCCCATGGTCGAACCCCACAGCCCGCGGACCATAGCGTGGAAACGTTTGCTTGTAAGATGAAACCATTGAGCTAAACCGATGCGGTAGCTTTATTGGAATAACTTCTATATATACGCGATCATGTTAATGGACATGCCGGCGACTAACTTCTGTACTCTGTTTTAGGGATTTATTTCAAAATAAATGAATGCGTTAATGTTGGATGAATACGGAGAAAAGTTAAAACAAATAGAAAAGTGAAATGAGGTAAGAGTGAAAGACTTAAACTTGTGACGCGGCTGGAGGCGGGTGGACAGCCGCTTCCTGAAGCAGAGCTGTGGATCACGTGGTATACAGTAAATCAGACTTTCAGCGCAGTGCTTTAGTTTGTTTTATTTACTGACTGATGATTAATTTTGAATGAATTAATATTTTTTATTTCAAACATGTAAAAAATAACATAACACGGAAAAAGAAAAAGTTCAACATTTACAAGCAGGCAAAAAAAGAATATACCATAGAAAATAATGGAAAAAAAATTTGTATATATATATATGTATACAAATAAAAAAATGCTTAACATTTAGTTATTTGATTTAGGCCTACATATCCGATAGGGAGTGGAAAGAAGTGCAAATGTATTTAATCCCACTCCCTCTCCATAATGCACTGATGGTTAATTATTCAGCTTCGATATTAATATAACCTGTACAATAGTTAACAAGGAAGAGACAAACAACACAAATAAATAAATAAATATATGGCAATCACTTTGAAGTCGTCAAACCACTCTCTTCATTCCTGTACCTTGTGAAAATTATTTCTTTGTACCGCGTTTTAAATTGGTTTATGTTTGGACTTTGTTTAAGGTCCTCACTTAGACTGTTCTATAGTTTCACTCCACAGATAGAAATACAAAAACTTCTCCTTGTTGTGCGTGCACTCAAAAATTTGAATTTTCTTCTTAAATTTTAACCCCCTTCCCTTTCAAAAAACATTTTCTAATTCTTTTCAGATCGTAGATTATTCTTAGCTTTAAATAAAGAGCGAGTAGTGACAAATGTTGAATGATCATCTCATTCATGTCGCCACAATAATAAAGAAACCAACATAAACCCTTTGAAACAGCCTTAATTTACTTTGTGTCCTTAGATCTTAGTTCGAGTGTATTTTATTATTATTGGATTTCGTATGAAAGGCTTATCCTCCAAACAAGCGCATAACTTCGACACTGTCTACGGTCAATTTACCTAGTATTTATATCTTTCAGCTTATTCCATTATCCTAAAGTGAAACCGGGCGAGTTCATGACATAGCCGGATTGAATTTTGAATGACGTCATCTTTTCAGGAAAGCAATAGGAGTCTTGTAACGTTGACACAGAAAATCCACTAGGAGGAGCTCAAGACCAATAAAAGACGGACCAAAGTACACCTATCTCTCCAACTGACATACATATAAGACCACATGGTCGGGTGGCAAGTTGAAGGGAAAACCTTGAGTGCTTGACCCCTACAGTAAGGGGAGCCTTTGGCTCTGATGCAAGTTGTGTAGTGGCTGATAGTTGATAAGGAAAGTGTACTGCCAGGCAGTGGTGGACAAAGTACACAACTCTATTGTTTGAGTCAACGTATACATAGTCCTGGTCAAGTATTACTCCAATACAAGTGAAAGCTGAGTCAAATTATTACTTGAGTTGACGTACTGGAGTATTTGCTTTTAAAAAGTACTCAAAGTAATTAAAAAATCTCAATGCATTGTTGTATGTTGTCACAATACATTTACAGAACCTAATGACTAAAACAACCCACTGAATGCACTGACTTGCTTGTAGAACCTGTAGAATAAAAAGCTTGTTGAATATGTTTAGCAAATTCGTGTTGGCCATAATGAAATTTGTGTGTGATAAACAGAGCAAACATTTAGAACAACAAATCAGTTTTCATCTCAGAAACTCAAACATGGACATGAGGTATAGTCAGTGGTTATATGGTGGGGAAACTTCATCTCCATCTGCTGCTGTAGCCATTACTAACGCTACATAACCAAATACAACAGCCTGCTGATGACCTCTCCTCTCTACCTGTCTCTATCAATGAGCTGCCCAATCTGAGTAGCACATGTGTGAGGTACAGGAACACCACTTTGACAAACACACCACATGCAGAACTGCATGATCACAGTTTACAGACTTTTGTATTATAGAAAAGACAAGGAAAGAAAAGAAAAGAAAAACATCCACTGACTTCAAATCAAATGTAACGAGTTACGAGAGCCTTCATAGAAATGAAGTGGAGTAAAAAGTGTAACATTTGTCTTTGAAATGCAATGGAGTCAAACTAATAGCCTAAGTTTCCAGAAATATAACTCTCAGGTAATGTACAGATACTCCAAAACTTACTTAAGTAACTTTGTTACTGTCCACTATTGCTACTAAGTAGATGGACATATATATGGTGATATAGGGACTATATCCCTATATCACCATATCTCTATGTATTTATCTATGTATCTTTCTTTCTCTCTCTCTCTCTCTCTCTCTCTCTCTCTCTCTCTCTATATATATATATATATATATATATATATATATATATATATATAATATATACCCATGCATACCCTCAACTACATCACTGTCTGTCATGCTCTGGAGGACATTTTACAGGCTTGGTTTGGTTAGGGAAGGGTGACTTTAAATCAGCCCAAAGTTGTTCTGAGTAATTACCTTTATCTTATGATGAAACATTCCTATCCTGATATGATAGGTCTCTTCCAAGATGATAATGCCCACATCCACAGGGCACACGGTTCACTGAAGTGCTTGATGAGTATGAACATGATGTGATTCGTATGCTATTGCTGTCACAGTCAGCATACCTTAACCCAGTTGAACAGTTGTGTGAGTGAGATTTTCGGCCAGTTCAGGAGATTTCGTCACCTTGGAATTAAGAGGCTTTATCTGACATCTTTGTCAAAATTGAGTTATTCATATATTCTTCTTATTCTGTGACAAGTTATTAACGTTATGTGAGGTGTTTTTTATGCATGTTTTACGACCTTTTATTTAGAAAACACGAAGGATCATGTGTTTTATGCTGTTTGGAATGCAAAACTTTTCAGCTCAATATCTCAAAACTGCTCAGACCCTTATAATTCTAAGATGGCAACCTGTAGAATCAATGCCAAAGCCCCCACTGAGGCTGATATGGTGGCACGTGGTGGCTGAACACCTTACTAAGAGTTTTTATGTGTTTTTTCCTTTAATTTGTCATCTATCTGTACATATACATATATGTGCAAGTGTCTGTGTGTGTGGCATATTATTGTTCATGTATGGCCCTTGAGATTGTTTTGATTACTTCAACAGATGTGACTGTGTGTGTGTGTGTGTGTGTGTGTGTGTGTGTGTGTGTGTGTCTGAGCCAGAGGGAGACAGACTGCAAAGGGAAGTGAAGAGACACCAAAACACAGAGACGTGATGAAAGGGAGGGTGACTTCCACCTGCAATTAGCCTCACCTCATCACTCGTCGCATTCTATATAATAACCCGCTGAACTCTGTCCAATGTGTCACCACAGTATCTATCAGCGGAGACAAACAGAAAAAGAGGGATGTAGGGGTGAGAGGAAAGGTGGGAGGCCATGCAAGATAATGAGATAGTTTTGAGAAATCATGGGGGAGGAAGGCAGGTGAGAGGAGATAAGGAAGACAGAGAGAAAACATAAAAATGTTGGAGACACACAGTAGCAAACCAAGAGGTGAGGTGATAGGAAAAGGGATAGGGGAAAGGAGAGGGAGGAAAAAGAGGGAAAGAGAGAATAGAGGGTTTCGTCCACATGCTCCTCAGCTGTGTAAACTGAAGGTCTCTGCTGCTTCTCCGATTCCCCCGAAGAAGGGGGATATTTATAGGAGGCTGGCAGTGGCAGTGAATGGACCCTTGCTCTGTCACACCCACTAATATTATTATTATTACTTTATACGCGCAAAAATGGAAAATGTCAGCAACATGAGAGGCCTGCAGAGACAGTGCGTGCATGTCGTGTCTCACTCCCAGTTAGTGTATGTGTGCGTCTGTATCCTCATGTTCGTGAGAAAGTGTCTGCTGGTGAGACATTGCATTTATATGAAAGGGGCAAAAGAGAGAAGCGAAGAGACAGAATTAGAGAGAGAGCACAGAAAAACAGGGAGAAGTTGGCATGTTTTGAGGGGTGTAACCTGATCTACTGAACTTATTAGAGCTGTCAAAGAGTGAGACAAAAGAGAGAGTGAGAGAAAAAGAGAAAGAAAGTGAGAGAGAGAAAGAGAGAGAGGTGGAGCAGGGCTAGACAGACACAGACATGAGCACATATTCCAGCTCCAGATTATAAGATTCCCGCAAGTTGTAGACGTGTTGAAACAGACTGCACACACACATGCACACACGCTCACACACACAGGTCCACCTGGTAACAGATGCAAACTCAGGCACACATGCAGAAACACAAACAGTCTGATAGACATAACAGACATGCACGCGCATGCACACATGCTGGGAAGAGAGGAAATTCCAGAGGGAACAGGTGGGAGTGGCGATAGCAATCTATCAGGATGACTTTGATCTTCCCCATGCCTCTGTCACCACTGCTGAAATGCACTGGATGGATCAGGCCGGTCTCCAATTAATCATAATGTGCATACGCACGCCAAGATGTAATGTCAACACTGTACCAAAATACCTGCAAAGAAAATTGTAGTTTTAATGGAGTGAGTACACATCAGGTTGTGTGTGCATGCCAAAAAAAAAAAAGAAAAGAAAAAACATCATAAGTTACGCAATGCTGACTGTCTGTTTGTCTACCCACATTTCCCCATGTTCTGTCCAAAGTAAAGAAGAGATAGCAGAACAGTGGCATCTCTTTTTCTGAGTGAGAGAGTTTAGTGAGAGAAATTGTGATCTGAAGGGGGCGGTGTTGAGGGAAGCTCCTGGGATTTGAGCTGAGCTGCACCTGGAACATTACAAACATCATGGGAATGTTTTGGTCAAGATTGGTGAAATGAAACAACAATCATCACCATTGTCCATACAGTTGCATTTAATTATTTAACTTTTACAATCTCTTGTGATTGTCATCGAGATGATCTGAGATGTGAGGGTAGGAAGAAAAACACGAGGAAGGAAGAAGGGAAGGAGACAGAGACATGGCTCTGGCACAAACGCAGTGTCTACTGAGGACAGGAGTCAAAGCTCAAGTGTGTGTGTTTGTTTGTGTGTACATGTGTGTGTGCATGCATGGATATGTGTCTGTGCTAAGGGTGACCTTAGGGCATGTTAAACAAAATCATTCAGTACAATGTCTCATCACAAGGAAGAAAACACCAGAATGTCGATATTATCAGCCAAGTGTGTGTTTGTATGTGTGCGTGCATATGTGTGTGTGTGTGTGGGTGAGTGCCAATGCTGAGATGAGAGCGGAGAGCCCCTGCCTTAGGGGCCACAAAGACAGTTGATTGACAAGCCACATGAATGTGCCTGTGTAACCCTCTCAGTACCAAATCCTCATAATCACACCACTTCTCCTCTTTTGTCCCTCCTCTCCACCCATCCCTACCTCCACTTCCCCTCTTTACAACCCTCTTCATCCTCTTACACCCTTCTCCCAACCATCCCTCCTTCCTACACTTCTTTCACTATTTCCTCCAGGACTTTTTTTTATTGGGAAGCGGGTGTATATTAATGACCCCCTTGGTAATTAGCTACTTTAAGGCATAAAAAGTCATGAATGGAAGCCTGCCCATGAACAGGTTTGCACATAAACACATTGGTCAGCTCACAGAGGGTGCTGCATGGCCAAAACATGAGCAGCAATCGAGAAAACATGCAAGGAGGAAAAAAGTCAATCGTGACGGAAACCATTTGCAGAAATTATTCATTTCCCTCCTTTTTTATGTTTTCCTTGTGCTGACTGTACACCCCTCCCTCTCCCCAGTCTCCCTCTTTCACTCTCACTCTTTCCCTCATGCACATTCCACTCTGTTTTGCATATCTCTTACCCCCCCTCGCACTACACCTCACCACTTTTAAAACAACTCTCCTTCCCCCTCTCATTCTCTCATTCTCTCTTTCTCTCTCTCTCTACCTCATTCCTGCCCTCCCCTCACTACCTGACATTGTGGCTCGATGCCCAATGAGTCACACCTCTGCTAAAATCATCAGAGATGGAGGGAGGGAGGGAGGAGGGAGCAAAAGAAAGAAATCGTCAGGGAGAGAGAAAAAGCAGGAGAGTATGACAGAGAGAAAAATATAGAAAATAAAAATGGGAGGAGGGAAAGTTAGAGAGGCAGAAAGAGGGAGCCTCCGGGGAGAGAAAAGAGCATAGAGTGCGTTTAACTTTTTGACTCCAGTAGTCAGTGTGTGCTTGTCAGTAACAGTTAGCCTGTAGACAACAACACTTTCCACACGCTGCTCAGGCACACACACATGCATGCACAAATACGCACGCAGCCGTACACAAACACAGCCACACAATGACATCTTGCATAAGCCCACCTGCATGCTCTGCAGGCACACACACACACACACACACACACATACAGCAATCAGACATGCAAACAAACCAGAGTAGAAAGTGTGGCTGCAGCCCTGCCTCTCTACATCAGCCTCCCCCACCCTCTCTTGCCGTTGCCCTTGGATACCACACAAACACTCCCTGTTGGGCAACACTGGGAGTCAGGAGAGGACGTACATGGGTCACACACCTCCCCAAGCGCTGCGAGTTTGAAAGTTGTTGTATGTGCCAGTGTGTTTGTGCATTTTTTGCATATGTTCCAAGCGTGAGTTGTAGTGCTTTTGCATAACCAGGTTTCGCTCGGTGTAGAAATGTGCTCATGCACAAAAACAAGTGAAAGGCATTTCCAAGATGTTGCAGTTAATATGTGTGATTTTGGTGGCATTGGGTTGTGTGTGAAGTATCCAAGAAACAAGTGATCAAAAAGGGGATAGAGACTCACCAGGTGCAAAATAAAACACCCAGAGCACAAAAACTAAAGACTGGAGGAATAATGGTTGTACAGGAAAGTATTGTTTACTACAGTAAGTCTCCCTCATCTTCTGATTTTACTCATGACGACCCCTATCCCTGAACTGTGACCTTCGCTTGCTTGTCACAGTGGGAGTGCAAGCTTTAACAAGGCTTGTGTTTTATGAACCCTGAGGGATCTCCACAAGCTGTGTGGATGTTGCTGTGTGCCACGTGCCTGTCATCATTCAGCAGTGTTGTTTTTGAACAGCTCTGTGCCTCAGTCAAACAAGCTTATGCTGCTGACACACGGGCTCACTCTTTTTGAAGTCCAATCGATAGGTCTGTTGAAAAGTAAATCAATCAGTCCATCAATCAATTGGTTTTTCTGTCTTTAAGATCCTCAGCTTGGCTTATCACCACATGTCCAGATGGAACAGAACAGAGTTGGTTTCATGTTTCCTTTATCTTGGGTTTTGCACCAAGGGATTCGTTTTGATTTTAGGGAAACTGAAAGACTACAGCTGAAGACTCTTTAGTACCTCTACAAATGGCACAATCTATTCTGCTTTGATGGGGTCAATCCTAACTGAAGCCCCAGGCTTAGGAAGCGGAACAGGCCTCTACCCATAGCTGTAATGTTTTTAAAGCCATACCAGCCAGCCACAAAGCTCCTTTTGCCCTTTGTACAGAACACACCAGACAACCCTTGGAAGCCATCCACTGCAAAGCGCATTCCCAAAGTATTTCTTTTTTCTCCTTTTTACAAGTGTGGGATGGGGTCGAACAACAATTACGGTAAAATGTGACTAATATGTCACAGACATGCTGGTGTGCTTTTTTCTGACCTACTCTTTCTCTTTTTTTCCCCTTTTCCATCCATCCTCTTCTCTCTTCTTGAAAATTATTCACTTCAAACCCCTATAATTACAAACAAAAGCGCTGACTCTTCTCCAGCTGAAACAATGATAATGATGGAGAGTAGTAAGTGTGTGTGTGTGTATCTTCATCAAAGCGGCGTTGACGTTGATGGGTGTAGAGAAATATGTGGAGGACAGAGAGGATTAACACAATCTGGGCACGAAGCCCCACAACTGAGAGAAGTGTGTGTGTGTGTGTGTGTGTGTGTGTGTGTGTGTGTGTGTGTGTGTGTTTTTGTGTGTTTTTGTGTGTTTTTGTGTTTTGTGTGTGTGTGTGTGTGTGTGTGTGTGTGTGTGTGTGTACACATGTTGACTCTGTCTTGATAGCAACGATCCAACACACAGCTGCTCCCTAAGCTTGGCATTTAAATGAGGCAAACAGACACTTGGAGCAAATGGAATACAGACAGAGGCGGTGACAACACAGACAGATAGAAAAGATTTGAGGAGCAGCGGCAAACTCAAGAGCAGGTTGCATGTCTTCTTGGGCTGTAAAACAACATGAGAGTGATTAGCATATAAAGTGTGTATATGACAGAGAAGGTGGCATGACCTATGAAATCATATCTCACCTTCAAACACAAAGAGATGCACAACATTTGGCCTCCAGGCACAAGAAGTACACAACTAAGATGTTTGTCGCCTCCGGACTTCCCGCACCAGAATGTGAGTTTGCAGCTGAACATTAGGTACAATACACAGAGTGTGTGTTGCTGTAGTATCTAGGCCACATGTATGCATGGTTGCGAGGTACAGAGAGTGTACTGCCTGGTTGTGTTTGGAGCGGGCCCAGGCCAGAGGAGCTCAAAGCACTGAATGTCATCATCAGAGCTGTCGGAGAGCCAAGCAGTAATCACACCCAGATCACCTACACACTCACGCCAACTTACAACACCAGTCACCCCAGAGTGGTGTGTGTGTGTGTGTGTTTGTCTTGAAAAAAAAGGAAGACTGATTGAGAGGGAGAAAGAAAACGAAAGACAAGAAGTATATGTGCATGCAGCAAGTATGCATCCTGTGTTACCGTAAAAAGTGTGTGTGCGCCGACAAGCATGTGGTCATAGTGCGAGCATTGAATGAGTGAAGGCTACGAATGTGAGTGCTGGAGAGGAGGGTGTATTTTTTCTCTCCTCTTTCTTCCTCCTTCTCTCCATGTCAGTCTTATATCCCACCCCTCTATTTTCCATTTTTACATGCAGCTCCAGATGTGAAGGCAGTGAAATATTAAATTACAGAATTGGGCTTGTTTCTGCACTTTGGCTATATCAAAAACAAGCCAGCCTCTGCTCTTTCCTGACCTGACACACACACTTTCTCACTCTCCGATAATTGCGTTTTAAACTGTGTGTGAGCATATGTTGCAGGTGAAAGGAGCAAAGTACAGTAATTCTTGTTCGTTGCTGAGTTTACTAGTATTTTTTCAGTATTTGTTTAAAGTCAGTGATTGATTGTTTGTCCATTCTTATGTATGACTTGTTTTGATTTTAATGCAAGTGCAAACACAAACACACTGCATCAGAGTCATGCAGCAGCCACCACAGCTGGTTCTTGGAGCAAAAGTGCCTCAAGGTGCAGTCCCTGTAAACACCACTAGATGCTGGCACCAAGAAAGCCCTTACTGTACTAAAGTCAACAGACCATTTATTTACAAATATAAATGTTAATGGATTCATGTTTATTTCATGTTGCAGGGCTTGCTAATGTCAGTTGTTGATGGGAAATAAATTGGCCCCAAACTCTGAGAGTTAAGAGCCTGTTTAAATAGGCCCAAGTCTCCCTTACCCACAGCCAACACCATCACTTATTTTAGTGTGCATTTATTTATTGTTAAATGAGTATGATATATTGTTATGATGTTTTTATGGACTTAAATGCCAGAGGAAGAACAAATCACCCATCACTTAAGATTTGAAGATACACAATTGTTGTGTATCTTGTATCATTGTGTGTGGTGTGTGTTATGTTATAAGCAAGTACCAAAGACAAATTTACATTTTATGCAAATCTATTGGACAGTAAAATAATCTGAATTTTTGTTGCAAAGCAGTTCTAGTAAGAATGTTCCTCATCATCCCTGCCCAATACTCTTTAAAATAATATCAGAATCTTCATCATTTTAACACTGGACAATTAAATGACATAATTGTGTACTGATGTATGCAGCATGTACCAGTTTGTTTGATCCAAACAAAATGATTAGACAAAGCATAACATCTATGTTGTGTTTGTAGCAAACAAAAAGGGGTACTGACGGGGTGAGTTGTAGGACACGTAAATCAATTAATTCAATTAAGGCAGTTAGAGGAATCACAAGAAATCACGTTACTTTCAATTATATAATCACTGTAAAGAAAATATTACCATGTGTAAAGAAAATACTTTAATTTTTGTTTTATTTTCATGCTTAATTCAGTACTTTTTAGTTATCCAGTTTTTCAACTTTCACAGGCTATATCAGCTGTTCTTCTCAATATGTTTTTTTTTAGCTAATATTAAAACTTTTACATGAGCAGGATTATTTTTGTCAAATTTCTGAATGCTCTAACTCAATTTCCAAAAAAAAAAAAAAAAAAAAAAAAAGAGACACTCACAGTTGCAGTCTTGGTTGCCTTAAATGGATGGCACCAGTAATATCAGCTTGGCTCAGTCCAGTCTAAAAGAATTTTATCAAAGCAAGGTTGTAGTAGATGAAGAAACTTAAATCAGGGGGATATCAATTATAATAGTTACATAAACAATCATTATTATAAGTAATACCAGCAGTTATTGTCAAAGAACTTGAATGACTGGACGGAGTAGAATTCTATAAATGTCACAGTGGCATTCCAGAATGCCCTGTGACATCACAAGGCCTTAGAAAAAAAGATTTCAAGGAAAATGCAAGATAGAAAACATCTAGTCCTAACATACAATTCATTTTCTACAAAAAAAGATCATTTTCGTTGTTGTCCTTGTTAGAGGAAGAGTTAGATAATAGATGTTCATGTACAGCAAAGCAACACTCACAACAGAGCAAACATTCAAAGTCAAAACACAGGCATGAGATTGATTATATAAACACCATTTAAATTTTAAGAGATAGTTCAACCCCCCCAAAGTTAAGTTTGGTGTAAGGTTTAGAGTGTTTGAGATATCAGCCTAAAAGATGTCTGCCTTGTCTCAAACATAATGGAACTAGATGGCACCCAGCTTGAGGTGCTCAAAGCCTAGAATACAGTAAAAATAAAAAATACATTTGAAAATCTCATCAGCAATGTCTCTCTCCAGAAATCATGACCCGGTTACTAAAGATAAACCATAGACCTTGTAGTTAGCAGTTTCATTTAGGAAGTACTTTCTCTCTTCTGAACTTCACCATCACCATGTTAAACATCTATTTTTTAATGGACGAGAGGCTTGTGATCTTGACACCGTGAGATGTAAACATTGGCATCACCCTTAGTTGAGCTGTAACATTAGCTAGCTCAGTGGTGCTACGTGAGCTTGCAGTAGATGCACACGACCTTCTGCACAGTGATACAGTTGGAGGATGTAGTTCAGTATAGAAAGAAAATAGATCCTAAATTAAAGGCTCACAACAACGTCTGTGGCTTACCTTGTGTTACCGTGTCATGATTTCTGACTTTGACCACCACAAGCTGAGTGCCATCTAGTTCCATTTTATTGGAGAGAAGACACCTCTAGGCTGATATCTCCAACACTCTGCAACTCATTTTAAAACAATTTAGATTGACACAAGACACAACTGTTCCTTTAAAAAAACCCAAATCAGCAGTGTGTAAGAATGTTTTTTTTTTTTGTTTGTTGTTGTTTTTTTTTACCTTAGTTGGTAAAAATGTGTAATTCTTTACGTTTTGTGAATTATGTTCAGTAATGACAGCCAAATACGTGTATGTCAATAACAGTTTAGGCATCCAAGATATATGATATTTTTCGTCTTTTAATTAGAAAAGACAGCAGCATCACAGGCTAATGTAGCATTAATAGATAGTATTACAATGTTACAACATCCCCAAAATCAACGACTCTCCCTTCTGCACATATTGTTCTGAAAGCGTAGCCCCCTGCTCACCTCCTCCATAAACCCTGAGCTATCCCGGGGATACACATGACTTACTGATTGAGTGTAGACAACCTGATAGCAGTTTAGGATCACAGTAGAGTTAACACACTGTCAAATGCCATGCAATGAGCACCTCAACAGGGGACAGATGAGAGTAACATGTGAGCATATGCTGGGTGTGTGTATGTCTGCGCATAGTATATGAGAGGGGTGAGTGTGAAATGAGCGCGTATCTTGTATGTGTGTATGTATGAGTGAAGTGTGTGTATACGTCTGTTTGTGTGTGTGAGGGCTACCCTGCTCAGGGCATTGACTGAATTGTTTCCACATGTGTCTTAACGCAGAGTTCTGGGCGGGTTTGGAGGACAAGGGAGGAGAGGGGGCTGCTATAGTTGGTGGTGGGGGGGTTCAGGTTTCACAGCACCATGCAGCACATCTGGGCTGCGAGAGCAGAATTAGATTTCCCACGACTGAAAACACATAGCCTACACACACTCACATGCGTCTGCACACACCTTGATAAACCACCATTGGTACACAAACATCTGTGATGTGTAAGCAGCAAGCATGTGCTCACCCACGACCACAAACATGGCTACAACACAGAGCACATGCACACACACTCCACTGCCTACCACACACATTGTACAACCAGCTACACACAGCTCCTCATTTATTTTATGCAAGGGCTGCTTATTGAATCACACTCTGTTGCTTTTTAACCTTAGTCTTTCTTATCCTTAACACACACACACTCACACACTCTGGCATGCCCCCCATACACACACTCAAACACCACTTCTTCCCTGGCACAGCTGTCCCAAATGCTGCGGGCACACGGGCGTTTCACTGGCACGACACATGGAAGGAAAATCTGAATGTGTTCTCACTAATCATTCCCCTATTCCACCCAGGGAGAGAGAGGGAGAGAGAGAAAGAGAGAGAGGGAGGACTAGAGGATGAGGACGGAAGAGTGCAAGGACTGGACGACCTGTGTAGCAGGTGTTGAAAGGTGAGGAGGCAGGACACAATGTGGGCATCAGAGCGAAAACATGAGAAGAAAGAGAGTGACAGAGCGGGATAAAAGCAGGTTAGAGGTGAATGGATAGGGAGAGCGGGTGGGAGAGGGAGAGAGAGACGGAGTGAGATGGGATAAATGGGGGCATGCCAGTTCCATAAATGTTTAATTGCCAGCAGGTTTATTCATGTTAAGAGAAAGAGAGCAGAAGAAAGAGAGAGCTTAAACAGTACAAAAAATGTCTCGAGCCCCCAAATCTAATTTACACAACAAACAGAGAGAGGAGAGAAGAGAGGGCAAAAACGGAGGGGGAGAGAAGAGAAAAGGAGAGGGAGAAAAATGCTAATTGGCTACAGTTGGGCATGTCTGGCCTGAGATGAAAGAGGAAGAGGACAGAGAATGAGGGAGCAGGAGGGAGGATGAGTGTGCAAGGAGAGGAGTGAAGGAGGCAAGGAAGAGCATGGGATGGATGGATGGAAGTGTCATTTTCAGTTTATATCAAAATTATGTGTCCCAGCCATCACTGTTGCTTTCTTTCTTTGCTCACACAACTGTTACCTAAGCTTCTGTTTTTCTTCCTGAAAAAAAAGAATGAATGAAAGTACTGAAACTTAAGGGATGAATATGTTAAAGCTAAAGGTCACTTTAATATTCTTGCACATTCTGTCAGGAGAAAATATGAATAAATACTAAATCACTTGCAGCCAGGTATAAATTGAACTACACCAGACATCCAACTATTTTCAGGGATCATTATTTCTCAAGTACTCTCACAACGGAATAGTAGTATTACATTTATTTAGAAGGCTCAATTTATGTTTTTCAGATACAAATTTATACCTCAAACACAAAGTCTCACTTCAAAATATAACTCACTGGTCAACATCCAAAGTAACAAATGTCTGTATGTTTTCTTTAGTGTATAATCATCTGAAAATAATAATCGTTGTGTTTTGTTACTTGAAAATGAGAGGTTCATATCTACAAAGAGTGGGTCCTCGTCCAGAACAGACAAACCAAATACTGGCTCTAGACTGGGCCTTTTGTGTTTTGGTAGTGGCCAGCATAGTTAGCAGGCCCTCCACGATGAGCTGGACAGCAGCAGAAAAACATTTTTTTTTTTAACCTAAAACTGCTTTATTCAGAAATTTTACTGGGTTAAACCACTGGGGACGTTTGTTTTGGAGAGGAAGAGACCTCTGAGAATAATTCGGCTCCAGTAATAACTTCCTGAACAATGAAGGAATCCTAACTGGGAGCTCAGGCTTGGCACATGGGAGAAGTTTCAGTTAGCTGCAATCTGAAATTCTCACCACAAGATGCCACAAAATCCTACACAGTTCTCCTTTAAAGTGCCTTAACTGCACCAAAATCAGTGCGAAAAAAAGCTCAGCTGTGTGGCAGCAGCGGCCATTAATTAACCCCATACAGTACTACGCAACAAAAATGAACATAATTTTCTGTCCCTTCACACACATTGAATGTTCATAAACATCAATGATAACAAACTATATTTATGTAACATGGACTTAAAACACTTTAAGAACATTTTACCCTCCAGACCTCTCATGAATTACTCTGACACATATGGAAAGATTCAGTAAACATCAGACCAACTTAATCACCATTTGCAGCAAGCTGTACATTTTGTACATCTTTACAGTCATATCAGCGTACATCTATAGTAATTTTGTACAGACTTACTCGGAAAATGGCAACCTACTGCAATTGGAGGTGTGTTAAACACATTGTTGTGTTACACAAGTGCACTGCCTTTTAGTGCAGTGCTGATTAATTCAGTTCAACTCACAGGGGCTTTATTGGCATGGGAAACATACGTTTACATTGTTAAAGCAGGTGTGAAATAACATTTTAAAAATGTATGAACAATAAGTAAAGATCTACTAGAATTTGGCTCAGATAGGCTTACACATCGCTGCTGATTGGGTAACATCTCTGCCACACCCACTAAATGAGAGAAAACGTATGTCAAAGCCCATTGCAAACCACTTCACAATGCTCCAAGGAAAAATGGTGTTTGACCCGCAAACTATGTTGCAAAATGGTGTACATCATTTTCAGAGTGATCGAGTCCCAGGTGAGTTGTGAGGGAAGAAAGCACTTCACCTCCTGCTTTCTCTCATGGTATGTCCTCTGGAGCGCCTCTCAATTTGGGGATAGCCGACAAGGCATAGTGCCATCTAGTGGCTCCATTGTATTTTCTACTTGGCTACACATAATTGAGTTGCCACCATCTCTCTGCTGAGTTATCCCTCTCACGGTACATTTAAAGAGTCTTTAAAAGGGAGAACACAATTCAAATGTCAGTCATGCGATGGGGGTCACACATGATTGACATTTGGTCGGTAGCTACTGTTCATTGGGCTAAGTGTTGAAATGGATGAGAGGAAAGGACGGGCAGCGTGGTGTTGTATTTCACTATTCCAGTCTTATTTACACTGCAGCAGTGTTTCTCCATCTGTAGATGCATTGACTTTGAATGGAATCCACAAATGAGTCAGATTGGACTTTCCCAGCTGTGCAGAGGTTTGGCGGTGTCTGCTGTACTGGTGCAGGGATACTGGAACTGTTTTGGCTTGGCGAGTCCTTCCTGAATTGAAACAACTCGTAACCTCAGCCGCTGCAGAAAGGGCTTAAAATTCTCTCGGTCCCAAGCGCAAAGTGTACCTCGCACTCCCTCTGTTTATGGCAGGACCCTCTCCCCCTCACCTCACCACATTTTGTTTCTCACTCTGTATATCTCTCCCATTTTGTCTCTCATCTCCTGTTCCATCACATTTTACACCTCCTCCTCCCTTCCTCAACTGTGTTTTCACTTAAGCTTATTCCTGTATTACCCCAGATCCCCCCCAAAAGCCACGTGTGGAGAGCTGAACCCAAATGTCACAAAGAAAACATGATACCTACTGAGTAGGTCAGCATTGTCCAGAGAAAGGTCAGAGTGTTTCCTGTGCTTGGCCAGCCTTTGGCCCTGGCTGGATGAGGATATGTGTGTTGCTGAACCAAAGGTAGGGACATTCTTAAAAAGTCTCTCCCTGTCTTTTTCCCTTTGTAACGCAGACCTATGTCTCCAGGCTGATACAGCATCTGTGCTTTGTTAAACATATTACTGTTACGCAAGAATCTGGGGCAAAGAACAACAACACTTGCTAAATATTTTGTTTATTGAAGTTAAAAATGCATTCAATTGCGGTCATGAATCCTGCTTGAGAACCCTTCACTCTGATTAATCATGAAAACAAAGCAGCCTTTAAAAGGAAAATAAACCCAAGGCAGGCCACTGGTGGAGAAATTGCCTTCGGTGTGTACCTGACTAGGTTTGGATTTGGGCCAGAACCGGGCCATGAAAGCAGGTCAGAGGGTGCTGTTCTGTGGGAGATCTATTTGGAGTCTGCTCCGTGTGTGTTTTTGTGTTTAGCGTGGTTTAGTCAGTCTCCGATTTACAAACATTTAAGGCCCTGCTGCTGCACTGTTTCATTTTTCATTTAGTCGCAGCCCAAGGCCATGTCCCAGATTGGAGACTGCTACACAGCACACCGCTGCACTCTGCACCGCACCAAGCCGCTTCCCCTCCTCATCGTCTGGTCTGGTCTGAGGAGATGAGGACCTGCCGGTGACCCCATAGCCTGCAACACACACACTCACATTCTTGCACATTTCTATATGCACGCTCGCACACACATAAACCTACACAGAGCACAGACATACTTCAGCACATGCACACAAACACACACGAGCGAGCCAAGAAAACACAGACAGATAGGCAGACAGAACACACACACGCAGACAACATGCGGAACAAGCCGTCTAATTCCACTAATGCGAAAAAATCTGCAGAGACAGACAGGTATGACACAGCAGCCACTACAAACACAAAGAGATTACACACACTCTAGTGCACAGTTATGTGTTTAGGAAAGTTTAACTCACGTACACACACTGAAATACCTGATAGCCAGTCACATGCCTGTTGTATAGTCCCACATACTTACACAAACACAAACAGGGACACACACAAGATAATCACACACACACTGATGCATGACCAACATATCTGAACCTACCTACACCTAAACAGAAATACACACACACACATGCGCACACACACACACACACACACACACTCACACACAGTAGGTACAAGTGTGTGCACAGAAACACACACCTGTGGTTTCGGGCCAGCACACAGAACTCTTTAGTCTTTGAGCTGTCTGTCCCACTTAAAGTGAGTGCTGCTTGTGAAGAGGACCTGACAGACAGAGAAAACACACACATACACACCCACGCGCACACACTGCGATGAGTACACTGCTGGAGCAGAAGACCTGACTAAGCTGAATTTCCCCCTGCTCCCCTTTCCTATTTTCCATCTGCCTCAGCGTAGCAGAACCTGTGTGGGGAAAAATAATGCCCACCATACACACGCCATGCTTCACTTTCTCTACTCGCTGTGACACTCTTTGAAATACACACATGCACACACCGCTAATCCACACCGTCAATCTCTATAGTTTCCCTCTGCTTTCTATTCACTGATTTCTTTCCATGCAGCCTTGCAGTATTCTGTCTTCATTCCCAATTTTCCCAACTCCAGCCTTATCTCTTATCTCCTCTGTCTCTCCTCCTCCCTATATCCATCCCTTTGTCGTTAGTGTGGAGCTGTGTGGTTGACCAACAGCCAGGGAGAGACAAGTGCAGGAGTGCCGGCCAAACTTGCCTGCCTCTCCGCCCAAATTACATGGGACAGTCCCAATTACCCTGTGGCCAACCAAAGCATTTCCTGGGTTAGCGCTGGTGACGCGTGCCCCCCCTTTGCTGTGGTTACAGGGGGTGTCATTAGACGCTTGTTTTACTGCAACCCCAAGAACGTGCCCGCCGGCCGCATCCACGCCACGGGAAGCACGACTGCAACGTTCCAATAACTATGCTGAGTCTGATGGATGACAAATGGGAGAACGTTAGGGGTAGCGCTGGAGCTTGTAGTAAATTCCTGCTGGCCAAGAGGGAGATGCAAAGAGAACATTGCAGGGAAAATAATAAATTCTAGACCAGCTGCTAGGACTTCTGGGAAGCTGATAAGTGTGAGCTGTAATATGTTGTGAGAATCAAAACACTGGGATTAAATATAGAGAGCAGTTTTGACAGGTTATCCCTAATAGGTGTAAAGCACAGATGTGGAGGAAGTAAGTCATTTATGTTTGTTTTTGACAGCAATGCTAGAAAGAAATTTGATAAAATAAGTTTTAAAAAGCATGCAGCTGCAAGAGCTACACATGTTGGGAACGAGAGCAACGTTAAAGGCAATTTAGGAAAGAGGATAAGTTATGTTGTAGGTTATACCAGACTATGTTATACCATGACCTTTATGCTTACATACAGTACAGTAGGTGTCCTTGAGATAGACGTTTTTGCAGGTCCATGAGTAAGGGTGCATGTAACAACTGGTGGAAAATAACAAGAAATAAATACAAATTCAAGAAGTACCATTTGTATTTAAACTATTCAACCCATGTTGTGTTGAATTCTTGAGGAGAGCATTTTTTCTCACATACCTCCATGATGAACGAAGAATCCAAAAACAGAGAAAATTCTTTATGTATTTATGTCATAGGAATGCACGTTTAACAACAGCAAAAGTTTTCCAAAAGTCCATTTACAAACTCTCACACAGCTCAGTATGCAGTATAATCCAAGTCTCGTTCATCCAGTCTTATGCTCAGTATTTCCCAAATATATGCATTTTTGTTGCTTGTTGCTTGTGTGTAAATGTTATGCTGTTTGTTTTAATGTTTGCTGTTGTGTTTTTAGTCTACTTGGTCTTTTATGTAAAATTCATCATGCTGCCGTCTTGGCCAGGATACCTTTGAAGAAGAGATTCTGAATCTCAGTGGGACTTTTCCTGGTTAAATAAAAGCTTTTTTTTTTGCTAAAACCTTACTATTTAAAACACTTCCACATAAGCACAGGGGTACGACTTTCTATTAGTGAGACTATGTATGTATAAGTGTTGAAATAGTAAAATTGTAGAGGAAATGCATGTGTTTGTCAAGTACTAAGTATTACAACTGGATAAATTAGATTTTACTACACAAGTTGTGTAAGAGTCTGTAAACAGATGCTTTGAAGATGTGAAAAAACCCCCAAAGCTTTCTTCACAAATTAATCATAACATGGGTGAGTAAATATTAACATTCAAATGGTCATGGGGGGATGGGATGACATATTTTACTTCAGTGTTTCCATTTAATATCACTTTATACTTTTCTTTATACACTGCATCTTAGGGGACAATATTGTATTTTTACTATTTACTACATTAATTTACAGCTCTACTTACTATTTACTTTGCATATTAAGTCTTTACATTTATAATTTATCACCAGCTTATAAAATATGATCCATTGTTAAAGAGCCTAAAAGTTTATATAGTAGATCATATTAGCTTCATCTCAACCAGCTAAAGTATAAAAATACAGTTTATGAAAATAACATATGACATATAACATATATAATATGTCATAGTTGGTGAAACTGTCACTATATTCTGAAAGAAGTACACGAGACAGATTGTCTGTGAAAGAAATCATGTCCCTCCTCTTTCTGCTGCCTTTTACAGCATCGCTAGATAAAGACTGTGAAGAAAGAAAGTTGGTCCGGCTGGTACACCCTTTTAACTGTATCCAACATGGCAGCTGGGTCACAAACGCTCTTATTTTATGTCTAAACAGTACACTAAATATTTTTTCTGCACACATTTGAGGTGAGAAATAGGCAATGCAGTAACATAATCTTGATTCATGTTTGATCAGCAATACCTAATTTGACACTTCACAAGCTGTGATTGACAGCTTCGTTAGAGTCTCCTCGGCTGTGATTGGTCGTTCGTATGCGGTAAGACTGTCAGAAATGCTACAAGGAAATAGAGTACGCAGAGCAGTATGGTTTTTTTCACACATTATCTGTCTCATTTGGTGCAGTGTAAATACAGTGACAGTTTCAGGAAATACGAAAAAAAAATATTGTTTTATGAAAGTTACCAACTACAGCTTTAAAATACTGCTTAAAGGATGAGAATGGCTCGCTCTGCACAGTCAAGGATTTAAAATCTGAAAAGCAAGATTCACTTTGCTAATACTTTTGTCCTTTTACTTTTGGTAATTTAACATCCTATTGTCGCTTAAGGATTTGAATACGTCTTGCACTGCACATGACACTGCACACAGTACAGTATGTCATAATAAAGATCAAAAACAAACTGAATTTTCATTTTTTTTAATTAAAAGCAAACAAAGTAGAATGAGAGTAGGGGATGGAGAGAAAGAGATGGATCTCATGGAGGAAAGTAGTCAAACGGAGAAGGGAAAGAGTAAGCGACTGACGCACAGAGCAGGATGAGGGTTTGGAGGGGGTGTCTGGCGAGAGGCAGAGTGACGTAATGGATGAGAGGAGCGAGGGATTAGCTGAGTGACAGAGATGAAGGGATGCTCTTTGGTGTCACCCGTCCTCACTCTCACTCCGTCTATCATTCATCGGGAGCATCATGGGGCTCTGTGAGTGTGTGGCAGCTGTGCATGCCAGCTGTGCGCAAGTGTATGTGTGTGTGTAATCAATTTGTTTGCATCCATTTCAAAGTCTGTTTACGCACGTGTGTACTGTATGTATTAATATTCCTTCTGTCAATCTGTCAATATTAATGTGCCCCATGTGTCTGTGTACAAATGTGTTTTGTGTGTGTGTGTGTGTGTGTGTGTTTTGTATGTGTGCGTCTGTGTGTGTTTTGTATGTGTGCGTCTACATGCAATGTGTCTTACTTCTAGTTTGCCCATCTGGTGCTGCTATGCTGTGCTGCTCAGCCAGCTCTCTAATAGCTCCAATAAGCCTGTGGTTTGCTGCCTCATACGCACATACACACACATATATACACAGATATGTACACACTGGTGGATGAATACGCACACACATACTTACACAGTTAACACAAACCTTTACACACATGCTCCTCTCGCTGTTATTCTTCTTCCAAGAGAAAGAGGCCGAAAAATGACCATTTATTTACTTTGAGCTCTGGGGCTGCGGCAACACAGCCTGCCAGTACCAGAAAAAAAGAAAGAAAGAGTCAAAGAGCGAAACAGAGGAGGGAGTAGGAAGGCAAAAGGTGGGTGAACAACAGGAGAGGACAGAGGGAGGAGCGGTGGAATCACGAAAAGAATGAGCCAGAAGGAGTTACAGGTTGAGAGAGGGGGAGAGTTTATGGTGGATGTGGAGTAGCGAGCTGTGGTTTGGTCCGGTGCAGCTTTTGGTTGTGTTACAATCTGGCTGTGGCTTGTGTGGGTTGGGCTGAAACGAGCAGGGAAACAAACCCAGGCAAGAAAGTAGCTGAATTCACTTGAAAACACACATTACAAGTGTTTAATAAACTTATCTTCCATTTGATTTTCGGCCACATTGAGGTTGTGAAAGTGTTTGATGAGACGAATTAAGGTTCAGCTCATACATTTCAAATATTTTGAGCCGTGTTTATGTTTGTCCAGGTCTGCTGGAGGGAGCACTCTGCCCTGCCCAGCCTGGCGCGTCTGTTGGGGCTCCGATCAGTAGCAGAGTGTCTTTCCAGCTAGCAGAGCCACGCTGGGCCAGTTCCAACAAACTGAGAACTTATTTACATTTGTGGGGGAAAATACACCTTTTCAAATATGCCTTATAAGTC